>NC_048915.1:68653-162280 GCF_011077185.1 Oxyura jamaicensis
GATTGCAATTTGGAATTTTAGTATTTGGAATTTTAGTATCTATCTCAGAAGGGACCTTAAAGATCATCTAGTTCCAACCACCCCCAGCCCCACTATGGGCATAACTCTTTGTTCTCCCTTTTGCTTGTGAGCGTAATAGTTAACAGCTTTTTCACACTTCAGTTCCTTCATTTCTGTCAACCTTGGCCTCATTTTATTGTGTATATAGAAGTGGTCAGATGCTTGAACAGTGTGTCAGAATTTAACTTCCATTCTGAGGGCAGAGAGGTCTGGAGGCTTTGTCCCCCACTCTGGGGAGAGTTTTTCTATTAACATGGTTCCAACTGAAATAGTGCTGGAATACTTGTTGATTTTTTTCCTTCTCATTTTGATACAAATATTACAAGATTTAGTTTATTCATGTAGGTTAGGGAAAGGCAAATGAGTAACTGGGGAAATCGCTTCTGCATCTGTTATCTCAGATGAGAGGTGCAATTAAATTTACTTTTGTTGAATAAAGATAGCAGTTAAATGTAGGATTGTATGTGTCATACAAATGCTTTGGACCAGACTGAATGCAAATACTTCATATAAAAATCAGATTTTATATCTGTCATAAATTAAAAAGTTCTCTTTGAACAGAGATGAACAGAACAAGTCAAAGCAAATTTGATCCTTTCAGGTGTCTGAGTATACTCAGAGACTTTACCATTACTTAAATTTGTTTTTGTGATCATAGTGAAAAAAGCCTTATAAGATGGGCATGATGATGTCTCAGGTGCAGCAAGATAGATGTTGCTGGAAACCATATGTATGCCTTATTCTACTTGTGTTTATACCCTAAAGCATGAGCGTGTGAAGCTAAACTATAGATATGGACTTATGAGACAGTTTTTAATGATATGGGGAGCCTATAATTTGTCATGTTAATTGCATTGAATAAATGGCCTTGAAAATAAAAGAGCTAACTTGAATTTGTCCGTTCAGAAGAGTAAGTAAACATGTTTTGAGTTGCAGAGATGTTTGATGTAAGCCTATGGAAAATACATCAAACGTGCTCTGAGAAAAGCATTCATGTCACTCCCTAGGTAAAACACTCAAAACTGAATTTTGTGGTTATTTCAGAAAGTTGGCAAAACACAAACCAAAATGGGACAATGAAGAAAATGCCAGTTAGTGTGGAAGCATATCAGACTTGAAATATTTAGGCTATTAGGTGAAGATAGTATTGTTACAGCAATTGCCTGTTGCTTCCTTTTCTTCACTGTCACTGTTTGGAGATTATCTCAGCATTGGCATCTTGTTTGTCAGTGTGTCCTGTAACCTTCTGCCCATCCATGTACAGGCAGAATGGCAGATAACTGGAATGCGTTACCTGCATGTTGCTGACCTGCGGCCTCTAGTTGTTTATTACATTCTGGAGAATAGTCTAAATCACACCTGAGTCTTTCTATGCAGCAGCTGCTGCTGCCCTCCCAGGTGTCCAGATCCTCCTACAGTATCTGTGTAGCCATGCGAGCAGTCATTCCAGAACAGCTTGATGATGGAGTTTGGCTACTAGAATCAGCCACACATCTATGTCCCTTTTAATTAATGACCAGTTTTGAGAAACAAGGGAAGAATATAAGCAATGTTTGGGTTTTGTTTTCTGTTATCTTTAAGGTAATAATGCTCAAATACTCAAGGTGAGGGAATGCAGAGCAGAACATCTTTGGCAGTACACACCACACAGGCATCCATGGGGCTGGTGGGCACTGATCAATGGTGTCCTGCCCAACAACTGATAGCTCCAGCTTCCCCTTCTCTGCCTCACCAGCTTTTTCAGGCTGAGAGAAGATATAAAAGGGAAAATTAAAAATCTAACCCAAACCTCACAAAGAGACAAAATAATGACTAAAATTGGGATGCTTTATGGAAGAGAGAGATTTGCTGCCTGCCTGGCGCCTGTATTTGTGATACTATGAAGAGGCTACCTAGTCTGGTGGGTCCCAAAGACTACCACCCCCTCCTACTTTTTCAAGTAGAATTAAATGAAGCTGTAACAAGGAAACCTGAAATATCAAAAAGGAAAAATCCATGTCCCTTGGAAAGATGTTGAATGGATTAGGAGCACAAGTAGTGTTCTCCTCTGTCCTCCCAGTTGGTGAATGGGACCCAGGAAGAAAGAGATGAAGGGGCCAAGTGAATGATTGGCTGCGAGGCTGGTGTGGTGCCCAAGGTTTTGGGTTCTACAACCTTTGACACAATTCTGGAAGACTGGGCATGCTGAATTCAAAGGGGGCATAGCTGACCACGTGGGACAAGAGCGTTCTGGGCAGTAAACTGGCTGGGCTTATCAGGAGAGCTTTACGCTCTAGGTGGTGGGGGAAGGGGAAGCACCTCTGAGAGAAGAAAGCATACCTGAGAACACTATCATTCTAAGTAACAGCAGGGAAATTCTTGCGAACTGTCCCAGTGCAATCAGAAAGGGTTCTGGAAATGTGATGCGACTGATTGCCCAGCTGAAGTGCCTCTACACCAACACATGCAGCATGGGAAATGAGCAAGAGGAACTGGAAACCATGGTGCCATTAGACAGATATGACCTGATTGCTGTCACCAAAACGTGGTGGGATGGATCACATAACTGGAAGATTGGAATAAAGGGCTACAAACTCTTCAGAAGGGATAGACGTGGAAGGAAGGGAGGGGGTGTTGCCCTCTATGTTAGGCAAGGGATTGATTGTGAAGAGATGCCTCTGAGAAACAGCCACGAACAGGTTGAGAGCTTGCGGGTGAGAGTTAGTCTGCACCAATAAAGGACAGCTTGTGGTTGGGGTCTACTACAAGCTGCCCAATCAAGGGGAGCCTGTGGATGAGGCATTCTTGCTTTGACTACATGAAGCATCACACTTGCATGCCCTCATCCTGAGGAGGGACTTCAACTACCTGGATTTCTGCTGGGAAAACTACACAGCAGGGTGTAAGCAGTCCAGAAGATTCCCGGAGTATGTTGAGGATAACTTCCTGGTCCAGCTGTTAAACAAACCAATCCAGAGGAGAAGCGTTACTTGACCTGGTGCTCACAAACACGGAAGAAAGAGCTCATTAAAGAAGTCAAGACTGGAGGCAGTCTGGGCTGCAGTGCATACGCCCTGGTTGAGTTTGTGATCTGGAGTAATATGGGCCTGGCAAAGAGCAAAGTCAGGACTCTGAACTCCTGAAGGGCAAATTTAAAGCTATTTAAATGCCTGCTAGATGAGATACCCTGGAACCATGTCCTTAGGGACAAACAAGCTGAGCAGAGCTGGAGATTCTTTAAGGATGTTGTTCTTAGAGTGCAAGAGCTCTCCATCCCCTTACGTAAAAAAGTGGGCAGGGATGGCAGACAGCCGGGATGGCTGAGCAAGGAACTGCTGGTCAAAATGAGGTGCAAGAAGGAAATGCACAGGCAATGGAAGCAGGGACATGTGCAAAAGTACAGGGATGCTGTCTGGATGTGCAGGGATGGGATCAGGAAAGCCAAGGCATGGATGGAACTGAGCTTGGCAAGGGATGCAAAGAATAACAGGAAGAAGGGATTGCTCAAAAAAAGAAAGGCCAAGGAGAGTGTCCCCATTCTGATAGATGAGAAGGGTGAATTGGTAGGAACAGACATGGAGAAGGCTGAGGTACTCAACAACTTATTTGCCTCAACCTTCACTACCAGTCAGGCTTTCCAAGTCTTTTGTTCCCCTGCACCCATAGATGGGGGCTGGGGGAGCAAAGCCCCACCCGCTGCAAGCAAAAAGTGGGTCCAAGACCACCTGATGAAACTGAAAAGTACAAGTCTCTGGGCCCTGAAGCCATGCATCCCAGGGTCCTGAAGGAATTGGTTGATGTAGTTGCCAAGCCTCTCTCCGTTATATTTGAAAAGTCCTGGCAGTCAGGAGAACTCCCTGGTGACTGGAAAAAGGGAAGCGTTGCTCCCATTTTTAAAAAGGGTACAAAAGAGGACCCCGGGAATTACAGACCAGTAAACACCACCTCTGTGCCTGGCAAGGTCATGGAAAAGATCCTCCTGGAAGCAATGTCAAGGCACATGCAGCACAAAGAGGTGATCCGAGACAGGCAGCGTGGCTTTACCAAGGGTAAATCGTGCCTGAGCAATCTGGTGGCCTTCTGTGATGGAGTGACTGCATCAGTTGACAAGAGAAGACTGACCAACGTCATCCACCTGGACTTCTGTAAGGCGTTTGACACGGTCCCACATGACATCCTGATCTCCAAATTGGAGAGATGGATTTTATGGGTAGATCGTTCAGTCACTTGAATGTCACACCCAGAGAGTGGTGGTCAATGGCTCTATGTCTGGGTGGAGGCTGGTGGTGAGAGGTTGTCACGTTAAGGGGTGTAGCTGATTAACTGATATGGGTCTGGTTGGATTCAGGGTACTGAACTATCACAGTCACGGACTCAGCAATAATGTAGCACACCCTCACACTAGTTGCGTTCAGTGAGAACTATCATGACCAGGAACAATACAATTCAGTGCAATTTATTACAGCAACAGGTACACGGGTTCTTTGGATTGCCGGCAATACATTCACTGTCTGCAAAAGCAAGGTAGCATGCATGGCTATTGATGCATTAAAAGGCACAAAGACTCTAGAGATTTCTGTTTCCTTGGAGACACCTGGTATAACCAAGTGTTCAAAACTTCCCCCACAGCGTCCCAATGACGGGGGGGAGGGTGGGAGAGATGCTCAGCTCATTGACTGATCCCAGAAGTCAGAACATCCTCATGATGGTATCTTCCCTGACATCCCCTTTCTCTTAAACTAATTTTTATTTTATATCTTTTAGGTGGAGCTTGAGTGACTCTAGACATGCATATCTTGGAAAGGTATAGGGTCTGAGAAATTCAGAGCACATGCTCGGTGAGGGGTGGTCTCACCTTGGAGGTGGGTAGCTTTTGGGATGGAGGTGTGTCTTGGTATTATAATGACATAATGAGCAAAAGTTCACTAGAGTACAACATTTTGTCAAAAATATGACAGGTTGTTGGCTCAGGGTGGAAAATGTGCAGCTTATCGGTCTCGGTGTGCACAAGAACAATCGAGTCCCCATCTTGCCACAGAACCTAGCCACGGTTTCTCCACTCTGCTCTATGCTCTATCCTGTTCCTTAGAGTCAGCATACCACATTCCCCCAGTGCGATAGCATCTACAGTTGGAAGCCTATGGAACGGTTAGGTAGTGCAGCTACACTCCACCCTGAAAGCTTCTTCAATGCTGTACATTTTCTTTAAAATGTGAAGTTTCTTCAATGTTCTACATGTTATTTAAAATGTGAATATTAGTTTAATTTTCCTGATCACTTTAGGCAATTACTCCACAGTGGTGTCCCACAGGGGTCTGTCTTGCGACTGGTATGGTTTAATATCTTTATCAATGACATAGACAGTGGGATCAAGTGCACCCTCAGCAAATTTGCAGATGACACCGAGCTGAGTGGTGCAGCTGATACAACAGAAGGAAGGGATGCCATCCAAAGGGACCTGGACAAGCTTGAGAAGTGGGCCCATGTGAACCTAATGAGGTTCAACAAGTCCAAGTGCAAGGTGCCACACCTGGGTCAGGGCAATCCCCGACATGAGCACAGACTGGGAGAAGAACTCATTGAGAGCAGCCCTACAGAGAAGGACTTCGGGGTTCTAGTGGATGAAAAGCTCAACATGAGCCAGGGCTGTACCAAAAGAGGAGTTGCCATGGGGTTCAAGGAAGGTGATTGTCCTCCTCTACTCTGCCCTTGTGAGGCCCCAACTTGGACTACTGCATCCAGGTCTGGGGTGCCCAGCACAAGAAGAATGTGGGGCTGTTAGAGCAGGTCCAGAGGAGGGCCACAAAGATGATCAAGGAGCTGGAGCACCTCTCCTATGAAGAAAGGCTGAGAGAGCTGGGGCTGTTCAGCCTGAAGAAGTAAAGGCTCTGGGGTGACCTCACTGTGGCTTTTCAGTACTTAAAGGGGGATTTATAAAAAAAGATGGAGAGCGACTCCTTGCCCAGTCAGATAGACAGGACAAGGGGGAATGGTTTTAAACTAAAAGAGGGGAGATTTAGATTAGATGTTAGGAGGAAATTCTTCACTCAGAGGGTGGTGAGGCACTGGAACAGGTTGCCCAGAGAGGCTGTGGCTGCCCCATTCTTGGAGGTGTTCAAGGCCGGGTTAGATGAGGCCCTGGGCAACTTGATCTGGTGGGTGGCATCCCTGTCCATGGCAGGGGGATTGTAACTAGATGATCTTTGGGGTTCCTTCCAACCTAAGCCATTCCATGATTCTCTTATAGGCAAAAATGTTTCCCTTTCACCAGCCTTGGTACGTGTCAGGGCACCTCATGAAGCACACTGTGGACATACTGCTAGCTAGGGCTGCCTAGGGAAGTTTTTTACATTCTGTGGTTGCCAACAGATCTTGCTACTTTTTATCTGGGTTGGATGTATATGTAGGGAAATTGTGGAAGAGGTGCATGCAGAGGTAAATATATGGAATAGGCATAAAAGGGAACCAATAGGCATTGTTTCAGCTTGCTAAAGTAATTGGAGGTTTTTGTGAGACAGGAGATGCAGGGCTGACAGAAACTCTGGTATCTGGCTTCCACACCGCGTCCTTCCGGTTGAGGCACTCGCCGCGCCGCGGAGGCAGCGAGGCTACATCAGCAGGCCCCGGGCCGGAGCGCGAGGACGCCGTTTGCGCATGCGCGGCCAGCCGCCCGTACCAGAGTCCCGGAGTGCGCTCGTCACGCCCCGGAGGTAGCGTAAGGGGGCGGTGCCGGTGGCCGCCTCGCGGCCTCTTTTGTGCAGGCCGGCGCGGGGCGGCCGGGGCGATGCTGTCCGGGGGAAAGAAGGCCGCGGAGGCGGCGGGGGCTGGCGGCGAGGGTGGGCCTGAGGCTCCGGTGCCTCCGTCCGCTGCCGTGGGAGCGCTGGGCTCCTCCGCAGAGGGCGGCGGGACGGCAGAGCGCACTCCTCGAAAGAAGGAGCCGCCGCGGGCCTCGCCCCCGGGCGGTCTGTCCGAGCCGCCCGCCGCCGGCGCAGCCCCGGCACCCGGCGCTGAAACCACGGGCATCGCCGAGACCCCCGAGGGTCGCAGGACCAGCCGCCGCAAGAGGGCCAAAGTAGGTGGAGGGGCGGGGTGGGGGTTTGTCGTGTGTTGGGCGGTGTTGGTCTGGGGAGGGACCTGCGAGTGCCTTGTGCTTCAGCTGCGCTTCAGCTTTCCGTAGGTGAGGTTGGAGAGTTGGTGCGCTGTTTGAGGTGAGATTTAGCTGTGAAATCTACATGTCTTAAGCAGTTTCCAGTAATTTAGGCTCGCGCTATGTCATTTTCACGTTATCCTGGTAATAGAAGAACATTTATTTTATGTGACAATTTTACTTGTAGACATTGTTACAGAAGACTTTGAATAATTTGGGCGTGCCCACAGCTGGTTGTTTTTGATATGGAAGCTGAATTTACTTGTTACGGACTGTTGTGCTGTAGCATGGAGTGTCTTGCTTTTCAGAGTATTTTTACATGACATGGTAGCCAGACTGATCCTTTGCATGTAGGAACTGTCAAATGAGGTTAAGCTAGTGCAGCCTCGGAGGTAGCATACCTGTTTTTTTCTTACTTTCTAATGCTCTGTTAGCAAGTAAGAATTACTGCATTATTTGTGGTTGTGTTTTGGTGATGCTTCTCTGCATTGATGCTATCAGTTAAATAAGGACATTAATCTCTTGTAGCACGGTATTCCCATAATCACTTCAAGTTAGCACAAGGTGTCACTGTATTAATCAGTGTAAATGTTTCTGTTGTGAAATCAGTTGAGGAGCTTTTCCAGCTTGATTGCTCTCTGAAAGCTGTGGGAGCTCAGGAAAGAAGGGAGTCTTCAGAGGGCTTTGAGGCAGTTAGTTTCTGTTGGTTTCAAGTACCTGTGATGCTGTGTATTTGAAAGAGAACAGATAATTGAGCGTGTTAGTGTTTTACTGAACTTAGGCTTTGTCCTGCACAGACTTTACAATGTGGCTTTGAATTGTTCCCATTAATGTCCTTCCATAATAAGCAGACTTTGTAAAAGTGAAAGACTTGTTATTCTTGAGATGAGCAATGCAGTGTTCATCGCATGGTAGAAGCTGACCTGTAGGCTGTTGTAGGGACTCTAGCAAATGCTTTCTGTTTAGCTTTCCAGTGGCCACATATTGCAATAATTACTTTTTCGTTTCCAGTAGCCAGGGAAATTTAGTAGCAATATACAAAATTTTTTTATTTTGAAAAATGGTTCAGAAAAAGCATCTGTTTTTAGTTTCTCCTGGGATTTCCATGTTCATTTTAGTTAGAGCAAGCTTTCTTCTGAAACTAGTAAGTTATTTCTTTTTACTGGAGAACAGAACAAAATATATAGCTGATAGGAAAAGGCAAGTGAGGATTATTTTATCTGTTACTTGAATCTTCACTGTATGTGATCAGATGTTTCCTTTGCTATTTGCTCCCTTTTATCTTCAGAGGATTATCATTTAATTATTTTGGGTCTTAGATTTAAACAAGAAGAAGGCATGGGAGCAGAGACTGAAGACAGGATTGGAAGGCATGTAGTGGACCTCCTTGTTTGGCTACAGTGGACTGTGAGATAGGCACAGTCCATCCCACATGCCTGCAGTTATAACTCTCTTCATCGATGGAAGAACCATGAAGTATGGTGTGGATAGCTCTTAAGCACAATATTTGTGTTACTGAGTTTTTTCCAGGCTGCTGGACAACTTTTTGGTAGTGCTTTTTGATTTGCATTTTGTTTGAACTCTTCACGTTTAATATCTGCTCTGTGGTCAGATACTCAGTAAGTTCAAACTTCATTCTGAATTATCATCAGTGATCTTGTTTTGCCTTGTATCTTCTCCTTGGCACTCATTTTAGTTCTGTAAGTTATCGCTAGCAAAGCACTTAAACCAAATTTGCAGGTGTGAGTGGTGCTATGGTCATCTCTGATACCCCCTCTGAAGTATGACCCTTGTGTCTTGAAGTCTTAATTGAGAGGTGGCCAAATCCAACATAGAGTTTTGAAGAGACACTGCAAAACTGGAGTGCTGGAGAGAAATGTAGAGGGGCATTTTTCAGATTTTGATATATGTGGGGGCACTTATGAGAAAAGCTAGAAAGCATTGTAAATTACAGCAGTAAAAGTATTGGAGAACCAGAGCAAGAGAGATCAAGTGAAGTCTGGTTGTGTGTTTATTTATTTATTTATTTATTTATTTATTTTCTTTTTAAGTAGGTTTGAACTATAAGGCATTTGGGAGCTAGTTACAGCTTGTTCTAGCAAGTAAAAGCTCTAAACTGAAAACAGGAGAGAGGTTTTTCTGTTGAGCCACCAGTGTGACCACTCTGGACAAGAGGCAAATGTGACCCTCTGTACCAGGGGAGGTTTTCCAGTAGAGAGAATATGTGTGCAAGCTATGTTTCTGGGAACATAGCTTCTGTGGGAAGAATTATGTACAGTTCTTATTAGCCTTGTTTGACAGATAGATTCAAATTATAGGTGGGACCCATCCATTGTTTCATCCTTGAGTTTAACAGGGAAGTGAAGGTAGGGGAGAAAACTACAGAGGTTAAATCATGAAGCAGACTTAACAGATGCATATAGACTAGCCTAGATTTTGGGAAAAACTCTTCCTGTTGGACAGTCAAGTGCTGAAGACAGGTTCTTTAGTGGAGGTGAAAATGTGGAACTTGTTAAGCTGTTGAAGACCTGTATAACATGGTGCCTAAGATAAGACTCTGGACAGGGTACCTCAGGCCTTTTCTTTGAGTCTGTATGCAACAAAATTGCTTATCAGGTTCATTTTATTATTGGACTTGCAGACATCTTAATTATGCTTATAGTCTGTTGTGCTTCCTACAGGTGGAGTATAGAGAAATGGATGAAAGTCTTGCAAACCTATCAGAAGATGAGTATTATTCTGAAGAAGAGAGAAATGCTAAAGCTGAGAAAGAGAAAAAGCTGCCACCACCACCTCCACCAGTTCCTGCAGAAGAAGAGAATGAAAGTGAGCCAGAAGAGCCATCCGGTAAGTAAAGAGAGACCTTCTCTAGTAGCACTATATATGTGTTTTGTTGCTAGAAATAAAGTGTGGCCACATGCAGCATGATGAATCCTGTGTCTGGTTTTGATTGTTCTATGCTTTTTAGTTTTCTTGCCCCATGTGTAGAAGGAGGGTAAAAATGTGGAAGAGTAGCCTAATGAAGATAGTAATGTGAGTGATATAATCCTAAACTAAGCTAAACCTCTCATACTATATTATTGTAATCCTTATTAACTTGACTTAAGAAGCTCCTTGGCCAGAATAGCTGCTTTGGCACTTATCTGCCACACCTGCTCAAGTGCAAATATTAATTTATTTGAGAGAAATGATGTTAGATTTATTAGGGGATTGCTGTTCAGGAGAGCTGATTTAATCCATAGAGATTTTTGTGGTTTTCAATTACGGATCTCATCTTAATTTCTGGTTGGACACTGCTTAAACTTCAGTACCTTCCTCATTACTTTTGACAGAGTTACAAAGCTTTGCTTTACGCTGGAAGGGCTAGTCTTATTTATGAAGCAGATACTGGATTTTATGGCATTAGCAGTACCCTATCCATTCTTTACCTCTGTATTTACAGCTACCACCATTTGGACTCCTGTTGGTGTATCACAGTAGTGTTCACAAAATCATGCTCTTGCAAAGTTTTAGCGGTCAGATTTCACAATATAGTGTAAGTGCTCATTGGTTTTAGACGGTAGTTGAAATCTAATAGTTGAACTTCTGCTGGTTAATCACCGATTTGAATAATAGTTGGTCTTCTGTTCTGCTCTTAATGAGCTGCTTTTTGTCAGGTAGGTTTGAGCATGTAGACAACATGGCTGTTCTCACTTTGGAGATACCGACAGTTTCAAGAAATAATTTTAAAATCACAACTGTGTTTTATCTGTTGAAATTGCCCCTGTAATCTCTCTTCGGTGTGGGTGTTGGCTACTGACTTGATACAGGAACACTATAGCTCATGTGCTTGAAATGATAAAATTGCTCGCTGCCCCTAGTTGTGGGAAATCTATATGAAAAATGGAATTTTAATAGGTATAATTAAGCAAGTATCTTAAGTTTATTATTTAACTTACCCTAGACTTTGGGTTTAATTCATGAGATAATATTAAAACACTCTCTGTATTTCTCATGTGCCGTTTTGTACCTAGAAGAATGATCATATAATTCAGTTTAAGGCATCATCAATGCAGGACAGCATCCTTTCTTGTGGAGGAGGAAACATAGGCAGTGATAGACTCATGCTGCATTGTACATACCACAGTCCATTAAGCACTTGTTCTGCAGGCACCGTGTTTAGTCACCTAGATGAAAATCAATTTTAAATCAGGCCATATCTAGATGGCTAGAAATAACAGTTTCAGGTCATTATATCCTTGCTAGAAATCATGAATATATGCATGTTGGAGTGATGTAGGACCAGCGTATGAAATAAGACATTTTCAGTTGTCATTCCCTAGTTAGTGTTAATGTGTTGTTAAAGGCTTTTGAAGGTGTGCATGTTAGTGCTTTTTTTTTGTCTCTTTGTTTTCTAAAATGCAGGCATCAGAGCATCAGCTCATCTTATGTTGGATGTTCAAGTATGCTGAAAGTTGTTATTTAAAACATTAGCAAGAAAAGGCATATAGTCTGCTGTGTATTCTCATAGAAACGATTATAACTGAGCTTTTCTCTGTCACTTTTTTGAAGCAGAAACAAGTGTTCGATAAGAAATATTAAATAGAACATCAATGCTAGGGCTGGGTTACATTTTGAAAATTAAGCAAGATAAAAAATTTAGCTTGTATATTACTGTTCTTTTATTCTCAGTGCAGGCCATAATAATTTCACTTGTGTATATATATAGCCTGCCAAAATACAGGTAACATTGTAAGGATGTAAAGTCGTTGTGTTTTAGGTTGTTACCTTTTGTGTTCAGAGTGCAAACAAAGATGTAAATGTTAACAATAGCTGGTATTTCATTAGTCTGTACTCATAGAAAGTTCACGTTAGAAGCAAAGTTAAGCTTCACACTTCAGGTCATAGTGAAATGTTGGTCTTACTGGGGTTGGGTTCCATTAATATGTTCAGCTGTGGTGAACTACAGATGTTTTGATTATGCAGATTGTTGTAGTCTGGATTTGCAAGATTTGCTACACATTAGAAAGTATTTGATGATTAATATAAGGTAATTTACTTAAAATATCTCTACTTTTTATTTGGGAAATATTTTCTGATAGTAAAAAAAAAAATCTGGTGCTGAATGATATTTGAGTTCTTGTTTGCCAGTATCCCTTTTGAAATTGAGGAGTTTGCCGCTTTTGTTTTTCTCTTCTAAGGATCTTTTTTGTTTGTCTCTACCAAATCAGATTTTCATTTTTGTACCTCCTGAAGTTTTCCTTAATCAGCTCCTGTCTTAAGTTTTGTTAGTATTCTTACTTTCTAGTGATCTTGTTTCTAGCTGCTGTCTTCCAAAGAACTGTGAGCCCAAATACGGTTCAGATTATTGTAAAGTGAGTAGTCAGACTTGATGGTGCTTTGTCTCTGCCTTTTCATCTGAATTGTCCGGTTTCCTATTAAGATTTATTACTTGGTTTTAGCCATCCTTTGCTGCTATTCTTTATTTTAATGCAGTGTATGATTTTATGAAGCGGACCAAAATGAAATAGACTCTTCCTGACCGTATTCCAGGTTACCGTTCAGTTCATGGTCCATTATTCTGTTGCCTTGACTCTTTCAGCAGATTCTGTTCCTGCAAGTCATGTTCAACTGCAATACTTCGGTGTTAAATGGATTAGTAGTTTGCTTGCTGTTTTGTTCCTTCGCAGGTGGAATATGACTTCCTTACTGTGAAGGAGAATCTGAGTGCTAGTGTGCCTTGTTTACGTTTCCCTACTCAGACTGGATAGTGTTTAGAATTGTGTCAAAGCAAGCAGTAATTAGTAATACTTTTTGACTTAATAACAGCTAAACAATTTTCTGTATTAACACAAGAAAACATTGACTTCTTTTTGTAGTGATACTAAGAGCAGTTTTGTCCCCTCTACTCGCTGTCTGTGATAATAAATGCCACAGGCTGATGTCTGCATCTTTGCAATTCCTTAACTTAGGAAGATGAAAGTGTAACTTTTAGTGTAATGTAATGGCTTATGCTGGAGTGTAAGTATTGATGTTTGATTTATTTTACTCTCTTCCAAGAATGGAAGCAGGTCCTGTAATGCTGGAATAAGCTCCCTGCAAAGTAAAGTACTTAAAATGTAAGTGAAGTTAGGAATTTTATCTTGGTGTTGCAGATGCATTATTCTAGAGAATCCCAGTTTGGGACTTCTGAAGTCTGTCAAAATGCAAATATTTGTCACAATCTCTTTTGTGAGTGTGAACTTCCCTGCTTGTAGGCTGTTGCTAATAAATTGCTTTTGTTCCTCTACTGTAACTGAGTGAAAGTGGCCTCCTTGTTTCAGAGCCATATTAAGCAATATGGTAGACAATCCTTTTGAAGCTAATTAAGGTTTTAGAAGCCTGGTTCTTGAAATTGTAGTACCCTAAGGCACTCAGGATACTCAATAAGTCTGCGGGGATCTTTACAGAATTATACTAAAACTGTTTGAAACCTTGTTTATTATTTTAGTTTTATTTGTAGATGTATAATGTTACAGCATGCTCAATGTGCATCTAGATTATCAAAGTATGAGGACATTTGGTTCATTAGCTTAGATGAAATTAAACCATTTTTTATTAAGTTAGGGTATCCCCTGAGAGCTTTGAATTTTATTTGGCAAAATTGTTCACCAAGTCCCTAGCTGTAGAGTAATCTTAACAATTGTGCATTCAGCCTCAGCTTAGACCTTGCCTTCATGTGTTTGAAGATGGCACTTTGAGTGGTTGTGGTCTAGGAAGTGACCATTTACTGCCTTGACTTCAGAAAACACCCCACTTGCTGACAGTTAAAGCACTTGGTTTGAAGTAGCTTTAATACAGGTGTAGATGGGTGAACAGTGCTCAGTGGTCTTGGTAGTGTTCCATGGTTTCTGTTCTCTGGAGGCGATGATTTTAGACCAATTATTTGGTTGTAGAAATGAATATCACTTATGAGCTAAACTGCGAGCTAGCTGCTTCTGTGAAGATTAGCAGCATGAAGGCGGCTATGTATATTAGCTTTATTTCTGTAGACATCATAGCTGTACTTATCTCTGTTTTAGAAATACTCTGTTCTAAGTTGTGCTGGCGTCCTATCAAGGCTGCTGTTTAGGACTTAGAGTCAGGCTAAGGTAATTTAGAGACTTGTTCATAACTTGCAGATGAGTGCTTTGCCTTTCCTTGTGTTTCCAGCTCTGGATACATTGAAAGGCTGATGTCTTTCAATGGTGGGTATTGATTACATTAGTGATCTGTGGATCAGCAGTATTGACATATACTTGACTTCAGAGGTTGTGTTTGTTAGAGTATTGCTGGTGTATCGAGGGCTCTGAAGCCAAGGTTCTGAACCTTTCGTGTAAAGTCCCTTTATCAACCTTCAAGGAGAGTTTTTGTAGCAAGAAGGGAAGAGGCTCTCTTGAAAGTAAGAGGCTTTTCAGAATGGTTCAAACTATCCCCTAGCATATGGGGAGATGCAGGAGTCTCAAGGGAAAAATTGTCAAATTCTTATGGTTCTGATGGTATCCATCTACCCCATCTTGGCAGTAAGAAATGTAATCTTGTTATTCAAATTCTAGCCATTAATGAAGTTGATCCTAAGTATTTCGCCCCTAGGAATGCTACATATTGTGTTCTTTTTTTATGTCCCAAACAAGTCTGATGTGAAGGATCCAGTAACACGGGTAACACCTTAGAAGACCACAGAGTTCGGTGCCCTGGACCTAGGTTCATGAAAATGGGATTCTCAGAAAATGGGTTTAGTTAGTTAGTGAAATTTAATACCTAAAACGCCAACTGCCAGGCCTTTATGTCCAGTATGGTTTAACTTATGGAGTAAGGTCCCTGAGTTCTCCTCTTTCCTTCCACAGGGCAAGCAGGAGGACTTCAAGACGACAATTCTGGAGGGTATGGAGACGGCCAAGCATCAGGTGAGGGTGGCGTTTGATGCTTGCCACTTAGGAGCAAGAGCCGCCAAGCTAGGAAGTGATGCTTGCAAGTGCGCATGGGTGTGGGTGTCCAAAACTTAGGAAGAGATGCAGGAGTTGTTTACTCACCTGTTCAAAAAAAAAAAACGGGGGGGGGGGGGTATTTTTCAAAAAACAGTTGAGATCTGTAGTGACTACAGAAAAGGACACTGACCTATGTTGAAATGTCTCAGGCCGATCTCTCATCCCTCCTTTCCTCTCCATGTTCAGAGGAGTCCAGACATGCAAAAAGATAATTCTTATCTTGACAGTTTTTAACAGAGTATCGTAGAAAATACATGGGCTTCAGCACAGTAGTCCTTTTTTTTTTTTTTCTCGAATTTGCTGAAGAAACGTAGTGAGCAGTACCTTTCTTTCCTTTTTTTTTTTTTTTTTAAGGGATTGAGTTTGATATGTGTCCCAGTGGTTAACTCAGGAGATCTATCTGTTGGGGAGGTCAGTTGTCTGCTTTTCAGTGGACTGGGTGGCGAATTGTGTTCAACATTTGATCTAACTACTGATGTCAGCAGTATGCACTTGTTGTTTAATTCACATAATTTATATCCTTACTCCTAAATACTTAGATTGCTGCTGAAAATCATCCTCCAAATCTGCCACTTTCACTCTCACATGAGGAATGAGGATTAGGGTTTTAAGCAGAGGAGTTGAAGGCTCCAGAATCGTTTCTGTACCTTCAAGGTGCTATTTTTGAAGCAAATGCAAATTGAGAAAATTCATCTATGTGTGCATCCTTGCTGTTTATGTAAAGGAATGTATGTTTTGGTTCTTATAATTCATACAGAATCACTCAATTTCTGAATATTACAGATAGTGGACTTGAGGATGCATTGCCTATTTCATTTTTAGGCAAGCATTCACTGCTTGGAAATTCTGCATAATATGCATTACATACATACTTTGAGGGTTTGCTTCAGCCATTGACTGATTCCTTAGCCAAATAACTTTCCTTTGGAGTGTTTTTCATCTGCAGATGTTTCAGTAAGTCTTTAAATGAGCAGTAGCCCTCAGGATTTCTTCTGCGGGGGAAAAAGACTATCAAAATTTCAGTACACTGGTTGCTGATACTGGATGTCAGGAAGTGGCGTGTATCTGAATGTGTGCAGAAGAGTTGATAATTGAGTCTAGGCAGAGTCATTCTTATGCTCTTTACTAAGTTGCCTGCCCCGAGGAAAGCATATGCAATTCTGAATGTGTACTCCTTTTAAAATGTTGCTTTTGTGAAATGCAAAATAATAAGGTGGGGGGCAGGGCAGGGGGACGATTTTATCTGTGTGAAAGTCATTTAACTTGGAGATGTGTAGTTGCAAAAGTAAATTCAAGGACATTAAGTTTTTAACATCTTCTGGTAGTTGGATCAGATAAAGTGGTCTCTTTGCTCATAATACATAGGCTTTTCCTAAATTCTGATGTCAAAACCTGTTTTGTTTTTTGGCGAAACTCTAAATACCAGCACTCATCTTGAGCTGTTACTAAGATTTTTAATTTTACAGTTTGGGTGTAGTCATAAAATGTGTGAATTTAAAACAAACAAAAATGGCAAAAGAACCAGAGTTCTCTGCTAGTTGGTCACTGCATGGCAGTCGATACTTCTAAAAAGTATCTTGAGAATGCCCATTCATTTTAGCCTAAGCTTGTAGAGTGAGTCAGGTAGTTAGGCATTTTCAATCTTCCTTTAATTGGCCATTCTCTAAAAAGCATGCTGCTGAGCTTTTTGCTAACAGTTCATGATTAATTCATGATGCCTTAACATCTGTTACATTAAAAAAGTATCAGAGAATGGTAAACTTTGGTTTGCTTTACATGTAATGTTATAGAGATAATGGTTCAGCATATACATTCATATATAGGTGTTTGCGCATTTGGTACAATGTTAGGCTAAAGGACAGATAAAGGGATGAGGATTGTTTGTTACTGGAGAAGCTGAAGCTAGCACTGCTATGCAGTTCTCTTCCATAGCTGAGTATTACTGTCCAGAAGCATTACTGGTGTGTCATCATTTCCTATTATTAATTTTAATTTACTTTCTTGCAGGGCTTTATAGCCTATGCTTTTAATTTCCTCTTGTCAAATTCCTGTAAGTAATTATAGACAGTTTTCTTTACTTTGGACCATCACACAGCTAGTTCTTCTAATCTTTGCTTGTGAGTAAATTTTGTTACCTTCACGAACATTTTTTTGCTTACTTTTTTTTCTTCACCTCTGGGAAGTAAAAATGCTAATGATGTGTATGGTTGCACCAGAACCAAAGGAAGAGAATTGCTGCATTTCCTCAGTACAGTGGCATGGGCATCTCTGCACTTCAGACTTTAAAAAGGGTCTCTTGGTTAGTGGAATACATGCTGTGAGCTTATATATTCTGTGATACTTACTGCAATTTTCAACAATTCCAGTTTCAGCAAATGATCTTAACCTTGCTGCATTTCTTGTGTTCTTTCCCCCTTCGGGATGTATTGGCTTATATCTTTCAAGACCTCTCTTCTGTCTGTCTTGATCTTAAGTCACTTCCTTAGACATCTGAGACTTACATAGTTCTTGCTGTATTTGACATCTCAATATTTTGTTTTGCTCGCTGTGCCTGCAAGATTCACTCTGTGCTCCATTTATGCTGTAGCACTTTATGCAACTTCAGTGCTTTATGCTTTGGTTTGTTGCTTTATATAACATTCTAATGAAATTGGAGCATGTAAGGTACCATAACTATATTATTAGTTCACAGCCAGTGTTTTTGTTTGAATTATGAGGTGTACCGGTGCCTTTATGAACAAAGTATTTTCACATAAAATGTCTACTGTTTAACATTATTTTACACACGGAGACTTCAACATGAAAAGGTAGAAATCTGTTGTTGTTGATAGGTAGTACTTGGGGGGGGGGGGAGGGTTCTAGGAATAGCACAAGTAGGATTATATTTCATTGCAGTGCATGTTGTGCATATGTATAAAAATGCAAAAGTACCTAAGATGGATTCCTCTAGTTTGAGGAGAAGATCAGTGCAAATTAAACCCTTGGAAAGCAGGTGAGAAGGGCTGTTGTGCTTGTATCTTATATGTCTTTGGGTTTTGAATGGGCTCCTAAATGTTTTTCAAACTCTGACAGAAACTAGAAACTACACAAATGAAGGACAGCATCTAAAACAGCTATGATTTATTGATATTTTGCTATCTTTGCATTCTGCTGTCCCCTTTTATTTTTCAGGTTGTTTTTGCCATAGTATAGCTTTTTCATTAACCCTAGATGATATCTGTAATTCAAAGAACTGTTGATGTGGGAAGCAGCACGTCCTACAGAAACAAATAAAAACTAAGTGAAAGCATGTCATGAAATCAACCACCGTGTCACCTCATGGCTATTCTAGATACATTAGCTAGGAAAGGTAGGGTAAAAAATACTCATGTAGCAGTTCCTTTACAGTGCTTGTAGACAACTTGTCTTTTTATTGTAGGTGTGGAGGGCGCAGCTTTCCAGAGTAGACTTCCACATGACCGTATGACATCTCAAGAAGCTGCCTGCTTCCCTGATATAATCAGTGGGCCACAGCAGACCCAGAAGGTGTTTCTGTACATCAGGAACCGCACCGTAAGTGTATTGTAAAAGTATTGCTGATAAAGTTATAGGGCATTTGTGTAGCAGAGTACCTTGCAAAGAGTTTTTGGCAGTTACCATGTCTAATAATTAGTAGATGTTTGCGTTTCTGGTGGTGGTGTTTCATTTCTGGCATCCTGTCATGCTCTAAGTTGCTAAAGAAGGTATTACTCAGTTCTCAATTAAGGCAGTGCTCTGAAACTGTATTTAATCTATAGCGTATTTGCAATATCCAAAACATGGTCATAATGCCCTCAAAACTATGTGATTGAGCTCATACAGTTTTTAAAAAGCAAACAAATAGAAAACTGGTATGAATGCTCTATTTTTGGTCTCAGCTTAAAGTTTCAGTAGAATACTTATATTATTGCTTAGAATAAGGTAAAAAAAAAAAACTGTCAGCTTTTACATATTTTTTTACTTAGAATTCTGTTGATGTGCTCAGACATCAAGTCAGTCGTTGCGTATTCTCAGAATGGAATAGTTACTTTTCAACTTGAATTTCATAAGAGTTGTCTCTATTGAACAAATGAAAGTCTGCTTCTGAATGTTTGTAGAATCTCTGCTCGATATAAAACTTCCATGCTACTTAAAAACAAAGAAGATGCAATGTTAAGGTAATTAGTTGGAGAGGTTATTCAAGCATGCCTGAAGTTTAAACCTTAATAAAACTTAAACAATAGTACTGTCTTTGGCGATTCTTTTAAATTGTGAGTGTTTTTAGATTCCTCAGCATGCAAACAAGATTCATCGCTTTCCCCTGTACTTAAAGTGTTTTAGAAAACATCATGTTAGAAAAATCAATAGTAGTAAAGCAAAAAAAAAAAAAAAAAACTTTTAATTTTTTTATTGGTACCATATTTAAGAGAGAAAACAACTTACAAACCATTTAATAAAGCTTCATGCTGAAAATCTTTGGGAAAGCAGCCTTTCTTGACCATAAGACAATGGAATTTTTGTCTGCGTTCCCATCCTTTTTTCACAGATTTTAGATTGTCAAGGGGCATCACAGTCTATTAATGACAGTAGCACCCAATGCTTGAAGAATTACTCAGTTGAAATTTAGGCATTGTGGGCATTGTCATGTGCAGAGTGTGACTACTAAGTTCCCAGTGAAAGTTCTCTCTAACCGAAGTTGTAACCCTTGGAGGGAAGTCATGAGACATGTTTGTGAAGACCACTTAAGAAACAGAGTCATCAAAATTCTAGCAGCATAAAAACAGACCAAGGGAAGCAAAAAAAAATTAATAACGGTTTGCACAATGTGTACAGTGATAAATCCCTTTACAAACGCATGAGAAACAGAAGCCTTCCACTGACACTAAGAAATTACTAGGATTTAAAGGAATGCTTGGAAGGAGAATTTGCAGGACTGCATTAGCAAAAATGTGTCATTGATCTTCTGGCCTTAATTGCTATGGAGGAGCTTAGAGAAGTTCCTAGGCAGGAATCCCTTTCTTGATTGGACTTCAGTGGATCTTCAGTCAGGCTAGCAGAAGTCGTAGAATAGCAGATCAGGTGAGTGGTAGTATAAACCCAGTGCCCAGCAAAACTCTGGAAGAGCTATGAACTGCAGCATGCATCCTCTTGCTTATAGCTGGCATATTACCAAGGAAATTGAAAATATTGACAAGGGCATGAATACTCGGTTCCAAGGAGTTAGACTAGTGAGTCTGATATTTCCAATGGTAACAAATACAGAATCGAGTGCATGACCTGGTTAGTGAAAACATAGTTTGGAATGCTAATGGTAGGCTTTATAAAGGAAGGTCATACTTTTATGATCCACCTGAGTTCTTTGAAGGATTCTGTAAGAAAGTGGGCAAAGGAGATCCAGCTCATGTGATCTTCTATATCCCCTGTAACACCCCTCCCCCCATGCTGTGAAATCCCATGCTAAATTACTGTTAGTTGAAACATATCATGCCTTTAGAAATCTTGTAAGGCCTGCACTGGTCAGTGTATTTATAAAGGTTTAGTTTTAAAAATCAGAACTTTTAAAAGAGATGATCATTTGTTGCACATACCAAGTTATTTTAGGTCATAAAATTAGGAGCAGCTGCAAAAAAATGCTAAAGTCTCTTATGTGTAACTGGATGATAATGTAGCAGTTGAAATCAATTTTAAATAAAAGTAAAGTTACATGGGTTGCCCTCCCAAATTATATGGAAACTTTCCTCCTCATTATGCTTGTATAATCTCCATTTTGTGTTATCTATGAGAAACTGAGAAGTTCACTAGTGTAATTGCAGAGAAATATCCCAAGAGTAATTTTGGAATGTAAAATGGTGTGAATATGTTATGTATGACCTAGAGTTACATGCTGAACAGCTAAATATGCTTTCAGTGTCATGGAGTAGTTCTTAGGGAAAACAATTGTGACTAATTTTATGACTCTTTCTAGCATGAAATCACATTTATTTTACACTGGCAGCTCTAATTCTATTTCTGCTTTATTTTGAAGTCTAACTGTCATCTAAATTTCAGTAGTGTCCTTAAGAGTATGTTTAAACTTTTGGTTAGCCCTGAAGCAGTCTGGCAGTTGGACTCAATGATCTTCATTAGGTCCCTTCCAACTGAACTGTGCTATTCTATTCCCTGTGTGTACATGCTCAATATATTCCATGGTATTGTCTTATTGTGGTGAAGATGGATTAGATGATTAAAGGTCTGAGATAAATAGACTTAATTAGATGGCAGTTACTTCTGTAGCTTTTACAAAAATGTGAAATTCGATGCTGCAAAGTCAGATGCTGGCTCATGTTGCCAGCCCAGTTAAAGTATCACACAAAATACTGGCCATGCAAGTGGAAAGAATCACAGAACCACAGAACAGTTTTGGTTGGAAGGGACCTCAAAGATCATTGGGCATGGACACCTTTCACTAGGCCAGGTTGATCAAAGCCCCATCCAGCCTGGCCTTGAACATTTCCAGGGATGGGAGCATCCACAGCTTCTCTGGGCAGCCCATTCCAGTGCCTCACCACCCTCATAGTGAAGAATTTCTTATTGATATCTAATCTAAACTTACCCTGTTTTTGTTTAAAGCCATAACCTTGTCCTATCGCTGCACTCCCTGACAAAGAGTCCCTCCTCCATTTTCCTGCAGCCCCCTTTAGGTACTGGAATGCTGCTGTAAAGTCTCCCCAGAGCTTTCTCTTCTCCAGATTGAACAACCTCAACTCCCTCAGCCTGTCTTCACGTGAGAGGTGCTCCAGCCCTCTGATCATGTATGTGGTCCTCATCTGGATCATTCTGATAGCTCTGTGTCCTTGTGCTGGGAGCCCCAGAGCTGAATGCAGTTCTTCAAGTGGGGTCTCGTGAGAGCAGACGGGAAGAATTCCCTCCCTCGCCCTGCTGGTCACGCTTCTTTTGTTGCAGCCCCAGGATATGGTTGGCTTTCTGGGCTGCAAGCACACGTCTGGCTCATGTTGAGCTTCTTTGTCCACCAGCACCCCCAGGTCCTTTTCATCAGGACTGCTCTCAACCTATTTTCTGCCTAGCCTATTCTCTACCATAACCTGTTTGTGGTTAAGGTTGCCCTTACCCAGATACAGGATCTTGCACTTGGCATTGTTGAACTTCGAGGTTCATGTCTTTAGCCTGTCAATGTCCCTAGAAGAAGGCTCTATGAAGCATTCTGGCTCTTGTATCTTGGAGCTTTTTTTCTTTTGGTGTATGTTTTCTTTTACACGTGATTAGGAGTTTACTAACTTGACATATTTACACCTATTTAAAATGTTGTAGGTAAGTAAAATGAATTGTATTGTACATTAAAGAGCACTGGAAGGCAAGGTTCCTTGCAATTGGTGCATGTTGGAAAGCACTACAGAAGGTTTGATGTGTCACAGCACTTCATCTCTTGTCAGTGTTTGGTACAAACGTGTACATGGAGAACGCTTACTTTGTTGCTTAATAATGTGTCTTACTATTTGTTTAACAGCTTCAGCTCTGGTTGGATAACCCGAAGATTCAGTTGACATTTGAGGCAACTATCCAGCAACTAGAAGCACCTTATAATAGTAAGTCAAGTTTTTGACTGACAAAACTATACTTTATATATCACTTCAATTTTTCAGATTTGGGAAAAAGTGGCTCAAAGTCAAGAGAGGACTTCAGATAGGTCCTTTTCTTTATGTGGAATGAATGCTTGACGAGCATTTGGCTACAAAATGAAATACTGCAATATGCTAATGCTTCAAAGTTTCTTCCTTTAGTAAAGAAAACTGTCCATAGCGGAATTCACAAAAGCTGATAAGAGATAGGATGTTAGAGAAGCTTCTTGCAAGTAAATTCACATGCAGCTTTCTAATTTTGTTACAACTCAATGGTGGTTTGATATTGTGAGAGTTTCTTGTTTGTAAGCTTTCTGGATGACATTCAGAAGTTGCATCAGTTTTGAACAGTGTGACCACAAAAGACAATACAAGAGCAAGGAGTTACAGCTTGCAAATATAGGACTTTCCACCATTTTCAAAAAAAGATTTTGATAAACTGGAAAAGAATGGAGGGGATCTATAAAAAAAAGGTAATTAAAAGAAAGTAATGCTGAAATGAATGCACATACGCTGTCAAATATTGCAAAATAGTGAATTAGTGGCATTACTAAAAATTCAGTGCTGCCCATTTTCCAGACAATATTCAAAACTACAGTATAGCATGGAAAACAATTTGTGGTTTCTAGAAAAAATTTACCTCTATCTTCTGTCAGGAATATTGATTCTTCTGTAGAGCAACTGGGGGTGCAGAAATGGATGCATTCAGTGTGATTTTGCTGGGTTGCTGCTGTGACATACTTGGTTGTGAATGTTTCTAATAGTTATGTGCTGCTGAGCATACAGAGTAATTTTAAAATGTTACAATTTTTTAGGTGATACGGTGCTAGTTCACAGAGTACACAGCTATCTGGAGCGGCATGGACTAATCAACTTTGGTATCTACAAAAGAGTGAAGCCCCTTCCAAGTAAGGAACTTGAAAGCTGTGTCTAGATGGAGTTTTGTTTTTATTATTCTGTGATCTGATAGGACGAATTTTGGAGCACCTTTTAGTCTATTTTTAGGATTGTGGTGCTGTGACAGTAATAAGCTTACAAGACATCTGGCTAGATCTTCGTTGGCTAGATCTTCACTGGAACAGGCTGCCCAGGGGGGTTGTGGAGTCTCCTTCTCTGGAGACATTCAAAATCCACTTGGATGCGTTCCTGTGTGACTTGATCTAGGTGTTCCTGCTCCGGCAGGGGGATTGGACTAGATGATCTTTCAAGGTCCCTTCCAGTCCCTAACATTCTGTGTTTCTGTGATGTTCATGGTTCTCATTCTGGCATGGAGAAGCTATGTGTTGTTAAGTTGAGCACTTCTAAGAGGGAAAAATCTTAGCAAACCTCCTGTAGATAATTTTGTGGCTGTTTAACTGTCTAATGAGTTATCCTATTCTGTCTAGTGAGTTACCCTATCCCCTCATTGGAAGAACTAGATAGAAATACCATATTGTACTTAATTCTCTTATTTGTAAAATTCAAGCATCATATAAGCAATTTCTGAACTTTGCTTAAGGACTTAGAACACCAGCTTTTATAGCCGGTGGTGGTTGTTATTTCTCTGGAGACTTTTCTAGGAGTCTTTCTCTCTAATGTGTTTGTATATTGAATGATTTAGTAGATTTTTTTGTTGTTGTTTTCAATTTCTGCTTTATAAAGCAGTTGCTGCATATAAAGTTTGAAGATGGTTGAAGGGTAGTTGACAGGTGCAAAATGAATGACTGATGGAGAATGACCACGAAGTAAACTTAACCTGCATTAAAAGGAATTTAGATGTTAACAGTAGCTAATGTCTAACGTTTACTAGAATAACAGTTACATGAAGTTTTATTCATTCAATTATAACTAACTTGAAATAAACAGAAAATTCACAAGACTTAAACTTAAGTGTTCCTGTAGGATAAGAGATGCTGATGAACATCTCGATCCAGCTCCAAAGCTTTCCAGGTTTTGTTCTTCCGGGTTAGGAGGAAATAAAGCTGTGATACTTTGTACCACGGAAATTAATAAGAATCAGATTCTTCAAATAGTTTTTTTCCTGCTGTTTTCTTTCTCATCATAGATGTGCTACTGACCAATTTCTCTTGTACTTGTCTAATGAAACAGGTACAAGAACATTTTTGAAGTATTTTACTGTTACCATATTACTTAAATATTTACCTTGATTTTATTTCTGTGGCTAATCAGTTTGTTAAAAAGCTTTTACTGCCTGAATTGCCAATGAGAAGAAAGCTGCTTATCATTCCTGATGTCTCTTAGACACAACTTGAACTTGACTGCTTACACTGTAGTGATGCACGTATATAGCCTATGACTTATTTTTTTCCCTTTCTTTAGCCAAGAAGACTGGAAAGGTGATCATTATTGGTTCTGGAGTCTCAGGGTTGGCAGCAGCTCGTCAGTTGCAGAGTTTTGGGATGGATGTCACAGTTCTGGAAGCCAGGGTATAAATATCTGTGCTATTTTACTTTTATAATGAAATTTAAGCAGTAACTACATTTGGCGCTACCATAAGACTAAGTATTCCAGCAGCATGGCTGAGAATGGGTAAACTCATTTCTTGCAGACAGATGGAAGGTATGGGAGTACTAAACATGTCTCACTAGAGAACAAGTGTATATGTTCTCATTAGGAGTTGACTAATGCTTTGTCAGGAGAGAACTGTATAGTCAGGTGCTAGTGCCATATGCTTACCACCAGTAATATCTGGAATCTTCTTCCTTTGGTGATTAAGAACTGATTTTTTTTTCATTGGAAAGTAGAATGCAAATCTGTATTTCAAGAACTTGCCCATAAAATACAATCATTTTTTTGGAATTGCATTATGTAGTTAGGTGGGATTTATTGCACTGTTCATGTAATCATTCATTCATTCCTTGTTTATTACTGCATGCTTAACGTAAGTTGTGAAATTTTGTAGAGCTAGATTTGCTTGAGGCATGAACTGGCTGATTATTCTTTCAGTAATAATGTACCTTTTATAACTAGTTCTAAGTAGAATCTCGTTGACCTACTTTTTCATATCTAATCAACTAGAAACAGCTTAATACTAATACTAATTTTAAATAACTGAAACTATAGACTAATTACTTTGGAATTTATCTTAGTTCACTTCCTGACTTCGTTTTGTTAATATGTTTGCCTGGGACGCTTCTAGCACAGACTGTGTGAGGTTGTTTCTATTAGAGTAATGTGTCAGACTTTTCTTTGTTTTGCTAGCTACTGCTCTTATTCATAGGTACCAAGAGCTGCAGGCTGTGTACTTCCTAGGTTGCATACCACTAGAGCAAAGGAGAACATGACAATCTATTTAGGTCTCTCTTGCACACCTGAATGCATCGTGGTTTTGTGTTTTGTTTCTTAAGATGGAAGATAGGAATCCGTGATGTAATTTGGGTTTTGTTTTGTGCATCAGATGACGTTTTTTATGACCAGTACATAAATTTGGCAGAAGGATATTTTAGAGAAACTCAGTGTTTTTGAGTTATTTTTGCCCTTTTTTTAAGGCTGTTTGGTGTTTTCATGCATTAAGATTTCAATGATTTGCAGGTAACTTCCTTGTGTCCACTCATTTTCTGTAACTTTCAGACTACCAGTAACGTTTACATGCTTCTGAATTTCTGATTTTATTACAAAAAATCGGAATTTACAGTATCATATGAATTAGTAGCTGTATGGGATATTTGTTCCCAGTTAATTGATTTCTGCCAGGTAACATCCTTCAAGCTGGACTGAGAATAGGAAAAGAAGGCCTTTTGCTTTTTCTTTCTAAGTTTACTGTGGTAGGAACAGAAGTGTCATTCTTTAGTCAGTGTGCCAAGGATAAAACCCTTTTTTTCCCTGTTTCTAAAATGGTCTGTTGATTTGTGGTTGTCAGCCTGATTTATAGCTGGCTCTTTGGCAGAAAATAAATATGAAAAATTGTCAGATGGTGTTCCTAACCCTTAAATGTAGTTGTCGGGCACACTTAAATAATTTCTAGGGTGACTATTGGGATTTGTGGTAGGAAGAGGAGAGAGGAACTGTAGTACGTAACTTAATCTATCCATTGGCAATGAAGGATTTTTCTTAGAATCACAATAAGTCTAGCTGTACAAGTCAGTGTAAACTTCTCTTAAATTTTTTAATTCAACTTAAGCATTTTATCCGTTAACTCAGGCAAATTAATTGAGGTCAAGTATTCATTTGCAGAGCTTCTTTTTTAAAAAATAATCTGTTCTGTTTATTGAACCTTTGGCTGTGAGAATGTTTAGTGCATGTTCTGTAGAAGCTTGTGATGACTTGAGATGAATTTGCTGAATGTGTTACCAGGGTTTTAATATATTGTGCTTTTTAAAAGGACCGAGTAGGAGGAAGAGTTGCTACATTTCGCAAAGGGAACTATGTAGCTGATCTAGGAGCAATGGTGGTAACAGGACTTGGTGAGTTTTTCGAAGTAACCAGGGGGATGCCAAGGAAATCTGCAGGTCAAGATGCTACAAATCTGAAGTCTTAGTCTATTTCAATTACTAGCCAAAATAATTGTTTCTTAACACCAGAACTAGATGTTCTTGTTTGACCTCTTTGGCAGTTAGCATTTTCCATCAGTGATTTTTCGTAATAAATGTGAGCTCACGCCAGAAGTTGGGATTTTTATTTGGTGCCCTAGGTTTGATTGGTCACTGAAGTTGTGCAGGTGCTTGTTATGTCATTAAGCTGTTGTAAAAGCATTTTATTTGGTTTGCTTGTGCTTTGTGGAATTCTTTCCTCTTTCCTTGGCTTGCTATCCTTTTGTGTGTCTGTTCCTTTGCCTAGTTCCTATAAGACAGTATCTCCATTGGGTACACTACACTTAATGGGCAAGTCTTTCTAAAGCTTCTGTACTCAGCTGCCACTGGCCTCTGAGCTGAGGTCCAAGGACTGAATTGCTAGGTAACCTACCTGTCTTGTAGTTAAGTCTGTATTAAATTGCATACAGGAACGGTTTCCAGAGTATTTAATTTGCACACTCATGGTAAAACAGATTTAAGGTTTCCTAGTGAAAGACTAATATTTTTGTTTTCTTCATCATGAGTGTTTCCTTCCCAGAAGAATCTATCCTTAGTCCTGAACTTGAATCAAATCTTGCTGTACTGAAGGGGATAGCAGATAGTTTGAAGGGCATCCTTCATGTTTCTGAATCTGGAAAGGAGGGATGACTACTGAAAAAGTTAAAATTCAGGAAGGCAAAAGACTGAAGTTGTGGGATATGTTCTCTTTTTGTTAGTTTTCTTTAGCAAATAAACTGTGGAAAAACTCTTTTTTTTTTTTAGTTCACCAAGTACCTTCTAGGTCACTGAATTTGAAACACTTGAACTTATTGAACCTACTTCAAAACTGTTTTGCTTGTCCGGTTGCATCTCTAATGACAAGAAGGTATTAGTGTGGCTTAAATTCCCTGTGGGTTGAACTAACGTTCCATATTGGTCAGTTTGCAGAATGAGAGAACGTTGCAAAGCTAACTTGCAAAGCTTTTCCCAAAGGTTTTCTTTGCAGTATAAATCCATGTCACTTCTCCCCTATATGCCAATTCCTACTTGTGTCAGTGCTTTCCCTATCCTCTGCCTTATTTACAGACTTTGATGCTTAGTGATTTCTGCCTTCCTCGTGTTTCTACATGGAATCTCTTAGACTTTCTAATAATTTTTATTTACACATCTTCCAGGTAGAGTTGGTGTGCATGGTTCATCTTCATATATTGTATTTACTAGTGTTGCTTGCTGATGTTCCACTATGTTTTTAGGGACTGAATTCTTAATGTTACATGTCAGCAGACTCAAAGCTCCTGAATTTACTGTGCAATTGCAGAAACTTTCCTTGGTCTTCAAACACTCTGTGGACATTTTGAAAACATGCTTATAGCTATAAACTCTTGATCTTGCAAACGTTGATGCCACCCACTTCTATGGTCAACATTTTTTAAATTGTCCCTTACGTGTTGGTGAGCAGGTGTTTTTTTCATTTTAAAATAGCTTATAGTGTGATTTTTTTTTTCTTTAATTAAATACAGACTTTTCAGAAGTACTCTAACTGTACAAAATGTTTTCCAGGAGGAAATCCCATGGCTGTAGTCAGCAAACAAGTGAATATGGAATTGGCTAAGATCAAACAAAAATGCCCACTTTATGAAGCAAATGGACAAGCTGTAAGTCTGATACTATTTTCATAAATCTCTTAAAAATAAATAGCATCTCAAATGTATTTGTTTTCCGCCTACAGATCAAGCATGAGATAGCTTCCAGGAAGAAGGGGAGGTAGTAATGAAAGCATGTGCCCTCTTGAGGCAGTGTAGTAGTATTTTAGCATATCTGCTCTTGTTTTTCTAAAAGCTGTTTTTTCAGGTGAGTTTTTAACTTTCAGATTTCAGAGATTTTGTGGAAACCAAACTCCTGTTTGTTTCTCCCTCCCAGTCCAATTACTTTTTTTCCTTATGCAGTTGTCTGTCTCTCTCTTCCTTGAAACAGTTGTCTGGTGTACTGGGACTCTACCTTTTCACAGAATCACAGAATTGTTTAGGTTAGAGTGAACCTCTAGAGGTCATCTGGTCCAACCCTTCTGCTCAGGCAGGACCACTTAGAGCCACTTGACCAGAACCATGTCCAGACAACTTTTGAATATCTCCAAGTATGGAGGCTCTACAGCCTCTCTGGGCAGCGTTTTATGGTGCTCTATCACCTGCACAGTATGGAAGTGTTCAGACAAACTCTTGTGCTCTGGTTTATACCTATTGCCTCTTGTCCTGGCACTGGTCGCCACTGAAAAGAGCTTGGCTCTGTCCTCCTTGCATCTTCCTTTCTGGTATTTATAGACACCGATAAGATCTCCCCAAGCCTTTTCTTCACTAGGCTGAAAAGTTCCAGGTCTCTCAGCCTTTCCTGCCTTTCCTCATAGGAATCATAGAATGTCCCAGGTTGGAAGGGACCCACAAGGATCATCGAGTCCAACTCCAGGCTCTGCACAGGTCTACCCAAAAATTCAGACCATATGTCAGAGATCGTAGTCCAAATGCTTCTGAAACTGACAGGCTTGGTGCTGTGACTATGTCCCCCGGGAGCCTGTTCAATTGCGCAACCACCCTCTGGGTGAAATGCCTTTTCGTGATATCCAAACTGAAACTACACTGTCACAGCTTGACTTCATTCCCTCAGGTTCTATTGCTGGTCATCAGAGAGAGTAGATTGGCACCTGTCCCTCTGCTCCTCCTCATGAGGAAGCTGTAGACTGCGATGAGGTCTCCCCTCAGCCACCTCTTTTCCTGGCTGAACAAGTCAAGCGACCTCAGCTGCTCCTTGTAAGTCTTCCCCTCTAGGGCCTTCACCATCTTTGTAGCCCTAGGATACATTCTCTAGTCCCTTAATCATCTTTGTAGCCATTCACTGGCCTCTGTCCAGTATCTCCATGTCTGTCTTGTACTGGGAGGTCCAGAACAGGACATACTACCACCAGGTGAGGCCTCAGCAGTGCTGAATACAGCATAACTTCCCTTGACCTGCTAGCAGTGCTTTGGCTAGTGCAGCCCAGGTTGTTATATACAGATAGCCTTCTTTCTATTGTTGGCTCATGTTCAAATTGGTGTTCACCAGGAACCCCTATATTCTTTTCTGCCAAGCTGCTTTCCTGCTCAGCAGCCCCAAGCATGTCCTTGTACCTGGGGTTGTTCATCCCCAAGTGCAGGACTTTGTACTTCTCCTTGTTGAACTTTGTGAAGTTTCTATTAGCCTATTTTTCCAGCCTGTCAAGGACCTTCTGGATGGCAGCATGACTCTACAGTGTATCACCTCCTCTTCTCAGTTTTGTATCATCTGCAAACTTGCTGAAGGTATGTATGCTCTGCCCTGTCATTAATGGCAATTGAACATAACTGGACATGCTAGTTACTGGCCTACAACTAGGCTTTGAGCCATTGATCACAACGCTCTAGGCCTAGCCATTCAGCCAGCAGTTTTTAACTCACATCCATGTCTGCCTGTCCAACCCATAGATCAACAGCTTGTCTATGAGGATATTATGGGAGACCTGAAGTGCAGGTAGAGACTAACATCTGCTCTCCTTTCATCTATCAGGCTAGTCATTTCATTGTAGGAGTTTATCAAGTTGGTCAGGCATGACCTCCCCTTGATGGATCCATGTTTGACTACTCCTGGTATCTTTCTTGTTCTTTGTGTGCCTGGAAATGGTTTCCAGGATTAACCACTGGGTGCCTCTATCTCACATTGTGATGACTCACTGTTTATACCTGATGGCCCTGTGTGGCTTAGAGTTGGGTGGACTAGTTTCATTGTTTGTAGGCATGTCTAGCTTCTCAGTGTTGGTCATGGTTAACCTGTTTTGTACTTGTAAGCCCTTAGGTGTCTTCCATTTGGTGCCAAAAGTCACCAGTTTCCATCCTTCATTTTCAGAGTTTATGCTTACTTCAACAAGTTGGGGTCACAGGCTTTTCAAGCAGTGACAGAGAAGATCCTGTTTACTTATATTTCTTTTTCTCTGAATACCATGCAGCCTGCTTTCTTCCTCTGGTTAATCTTTCTGCTTGACAGTGTAGCTTCACCAAAATGGCACATCTTCTGCAGGACAGGGCTATCTTTCCTTCTCTTAGGGAGAGGCCCCAGGCATTCCCTGCACTCAGGGACCCAGAGGGCTGCATCTGCCATCTGAAGCTCTGTCTGTGTTGAAGTCTTCACCATATCAGGCATAGCTCCTCTAACACTTGTGGGTGGAAGGGTCTACACCATGTTACCACCAGATCTGAAACCGCCACAGAGATATGTATTCAACTATGGGCCCCGTTCTGCACAAGCTGCTGCATTTGTTGGCTGTTTCTGCACTTTTGATGTTGCTACTACTGTTTTTCCCTGAAATAAGTCCTTTCTGGCTGTTCTACTTATCTCTTGATTTATAAAGAAATGACTAACCACTTCCAGCTGGTTGAATGCATGCAACAGTTATGTAATAGTATTCTTGAACTGGGATTCACAGTCTTAATTAGCTTTATTTCTGTCCTCTGTAATGTCTGGCTCCATTAACTTGTATACATCTGGCTCGCTTAAGTTGTCCCTAACTTGTTTTTTCTCTACTATTGATCTTGTCCCTTTACACACACTGCTACTAGGAAGAGAGACTTTGAAGGCCTGGGAACAGAACTTTAATCATGATTACTGAGACAGAGAAGTTGAATACTGTAGTCTTCTCCGTGTTCATTACCACAAGATTACTACTAGGTTCAGCAGTACGTCTTTGTAATCCTTGATACTTCTTGGTTTTGCTGCTGCTGTGTCTGAGCTCTTTCGTTGAACATGCCGGTTTTGATTCTGGCTCTTTTTTTTTTTTTTTTTCTTGTCATGCTATCTCTGCATGCTTGGGCAATGATTCCTCATTCCTCACAGATGGCATGTGTTGTTAAAATAGATACTTAAGCTCGAGCTTGGAAGATGGAGCTTTAAATGATCGTCACAATTACCATCAGTTTCTTGAAACTGGGGCTCTAATTTTAAGTTTCAGTCTTGAGGAGAATTGCCCTATACCTCTTCATCCGGTAAGGATGTTATGAAAGGGACTATTGCTGAACTCACCTGCCAATAAGAAAATCTTTGTGTGTCCATACATTGGTTTGATTTAATTATAGAAGAGAAGTTGGTTATGGTCATCATTTGCCAGCTCTCCTTGTAGCTCTCGGGTCAGACATCCTGGCAAAGTACTTTTATGTTGTACAGTCCTCGGTGTCTGGCCATCTGAGAGAGCTAAGGGTATTAAATTTATTTTTACAAGTGCAGTTCTGAGCCATTTTTTTTTTTTGTTATATTCTTGAAGGTTTACCCTAGTTAAGGACAAGTCATATGTTCATACAGTGGTGCCCAGAAGAAAGGTATCTGCACCCAGCCTTGCTCATTCCCCTGATTTGAGGAATGGTAACATTTTGAATTTTAGGTATGAGGTGGTGTGAATTTAGACTGCAGTAGAGAAAGTAATATATTATTGTTGTGGTTTCTGTTAAAATGTTCTCTACTGCTCCAGTGTTCTGTCTGAGACAGGCTGAGAGGTTTTGTGACCTATATTTTCTCTCCTTACCTGTGAATAGGTTATCGCAAACTTTCTTTTTTGACTCCTAGGTTCCAAAAGAGAAAGATGAAATGGTGGAGCAAGAATTCAATCGTCTGTTGGAAGCCACCTCCTATCTCAGTCATCAGCTGGATTTTAATGTTCTCAATAATAAGCCTGTCTCCCTAGGTCAGGCTCTGGAGGTTGTCATACAGTAAGTGACTTTATTCTTCACAGTGGAATTTCCTGTTTTACAGAGGATTGTCCAAAAGAAATATGAAATAATTGTGATGCTACTAGCTGTTTGGCTGCTTCTAGGTTTTTGCTTACATGTTTCTTGTTTAAAGTAGCAAACATGTTGTTAGAAAGCTTCCTGACAGTCACTACTACAGTAACTGATGGTAGATAATAGACTTAATATGCATTGGTATACTTACTACCTACTTACTAGGCCTGGAGTGTCTTCCCTGTGAGGAAAGACTGAGAGACCTGAGTCTGTTCAGCCTTGAGAAAATAAGACTGAGAGGGGATCTTATTCATGTTTACAAATATCTGAAGCATGGGAGGCAGAGGGATTTGGCCAACCTCTTTTCAGTGGGGACAGGACAGGGGGCAATGGGCAAAAAATGGAGCACAGGAAGTTCCGCAACAACATGTGAAAGAACTTCACAGTAAGGGTGACGGAGCACTGGGACAGACTGCCCAGGGGGCTTGTGGAATCTCCTTCTCTGGAGATATGCAAGGCCCATCTGGCTGCCTGCCTGGGCAACCTGCTCTAGGGAACCCCTGTTTTGGCAGGGGGATTGAACCCAATGATCTCTTGAGGTCCCTTCCAACCACTACAATTCCGTGATTCTGTGATACTCCAACTGAAAAGTAATGACATCTATAATATGCTTTTTAATAACATCAGGCAACTTCAGGCTTGTGTTTTAGCCAGTCAAGTATCATTTATTTACAGAATTTTTAATGAATTTTCTAGTTCCTGTACTAGTATTTACTTAAAATATCCTATATGCTTGTATGCATTACACCAGTGAGATTATAATAATGAGCTTTCTTAATACTGCTAGGATTTTATACTGAGCTGACTCTTGCGTTTTGCCTATTATAGATTGCAGGAGAAACATGTGAAGGATGAGCAGATTGAACACTGGAAAAAGATTGTGAAAACACAGGAGGAATTGAAAGATCTTCTTAACAAGGTCAGGTTTTGTTCAGTGATGATGATTAGAACAGGAAGCTAGCTCTATCTTCCTCTAATGGTGGCAAAATGTTCCAAAACAAACATGAACAATAAAAAACAGATGCTATTAATGCTGTTCTTAAAAATATCTGTTCATTTAAGGCCTACCAGGAAGCACTGTTAATGACAAAGGAGCACCAAAAACTTTCTAAATTCATGCTGCATTTCTAACCTTCGCATTTTTTTCTCTTCCCTTTCAGAAATAATTGGGGAAAGTACCTAACTTTTTACATAAAAGAACAATAAGTACTGCAAAAAAAATCTCTTAAAGGAATCCATTTAAGTTGAGAGCTAACATAAAAGTTCAGTAGTTTTCTCTTTGTGTGAGAGGATTTTGTCCCCATATGTAAAGTGGAGCACATGTTTGAGCAGAGAACTGTAAAATGCCAGTCTGGGAAAAGAAAGGGAGAAGATAGACATGATCAAACAGTGTTGTGTCATATCTTCCATTAGAGATGTTGATAATGACTAAGGCTGTTGGAGGGGGGACAGGGGGAATAGTATTTTAAAATGTTTACTTTGCTTACCAGTGGGAATAACTGTGAAAACACTTTGAAAGTTAAGTGCTTGGAGGAGAGGATAATCAAATCTGATTTGTAGTGTAGAAACGCTGTTTAGGCCATCTCTGGAGTCTTACTTAGAATGTTTTTGGTTGTAGTAGGTAGGATCTTCTCCACGGAGGTTTCTCAAATGAAATACATTTGAGGACAGCTGATCTTATTTTTCATTTGCAAGGCGTTTTGTTAGAAGTCAGTTAAGCATGTTATTTTGAGGCTGGTAGTATCTATTTTGGCTTTGTGGAGGTAGAATTGCGTATAGGTAACATCTGAAAATCTCTGGTACTTTGAGATGAATATCCATTTTACACAGTAACTCATGAAATCTACCTATTCTCCTTATTTTCTTTTTCCCTTTTCCTACTACACCTCAAAAAGATGGTGAATTTAAAAGAGAAGATTAAAGAACTCCATCAGCAGTATAAGGAAGCATCAGAAGTGAAGCCACCTCGGGATATTACAGCAGAGTTCCTTGTGAAAAGTAAACACAGAGATTTGACTGCGCTTTGCAAGGTAAAGAATGGTGTACATGTGGGATTTAATCATAAAATCAGAGTCATAGAATATCCTGAATTGGAAGGGACCCACAAGGATCACTGAGTCCAACTCCTGGCTCCATACAGAATTACCCAGAAATCAAACCATTTGTCAGAGAGCATTGTCCAAATACTTCTTGGACTTTGACAGGCTTAGTGCTGTGACCACTCCCTGGGGAGTCTGTGTTAGTGCCCAACCACCCTCTCAGTAAAGAACCTTTTCCTATTTCCTAGTAACCAGCCTGAACCTCCCCTGTCACAGCTCTATACCATTTGTTCCCTTGGGTCCTATTGCTGGTCACCAGAGAGAAGAGATCTGCGCCTGCCTCTCCACTCCCCCTTGTGAGGGAACTGTAGGCTGCATTGAGATCTGCCCTCGGACTCCTCTCCTCTTTGCTGAGCAAATCAAGTGATTTCATCCACTCCTCATACATCTTGCCCTCGAGACCCTTCAACTTGGTAGCCCTCCTTTGGACGCTCTATCCAAAACTGCACACAGTGCTCAAGGTGAGGCCACAACAGAGCAAAGCAGGACAATCCCTTCCCTTGATGTGCTAGCAGTGCTGTGCCTGATGCTCCCCAGGATACAGTTGGCCCTTTTGGCTGCCAGGACGTGCTGCTGACTCAGATTTAACTTGCCATCAAGCTGAACCCTAAGATTCCTTTCTGCATGGCTGCTCTCCAGCCTCCTGTCCACAAGTCTGCGTGTATAGCCAGGCATTGCCCCCTTCCCAGGTGGAAAATGAGTACTTGCTCTTGTTAAAATTCATGAGGTTAGTGATTGCCTAGCCCTCTAACTTGTCAAAATCTTTCTGCAAGAGCTCTCTACCCTCAAGGGACTCAACAGCTCCTCCTAATTTAACATTGTCTGAACACTGAAGTCAGTGGTCTCTGAAGACTTCAGCAACCAACTCACATTATCCGATAAAAATGCTCACTCAGATACAGCACTCTCAGAGAATGTAATAGGGCATAACTCTGGGTTATATTGATAATAATGCTGTATTTAATATCTTAGTTATATGTCCTTTGTGTTCTTGGCGGAGAGTGTTAACATTTTGAAGGCTCAATTTTTATGTATCCATCTATGCTGGATCAAAGAGCGTTTAACATGTGGAAGGCTAAGTTTTAGGTCAGACTTGATTGTAAGTACTACTTGGTCCCACAATAGTCGGGAAGTAAAATCTGTATTTGAAGAGAGATGCTCTCTAAGATGAAAAAGGTGGTTTTCTGAGTAAAAGTCTTCTCTCTATCCAAAGACTTTACACAGCTCTCTTGACAAGCCAAATGTGTGTGTGCTTTAAAAGGATGCCCTAGAAAGAATCTATGGTAAAGACACTGTTAACCTAGGTCAGATGGAATCAAAGATCATTTTTCAGCTGCTACTTCATTAGAAAATAAAAGCCTTTACTTGGAGTCCAAATGTGTTTGGGCTATTCCATAGTCTTGTGGATATTTCTTTTCAAGTCTATTTCTTGTCAGCTAGAAGAGTATAGCAGATCTTTTTCAACTGGTAATACAATCCAGAGCATTTATCAACATCACATAATGCACTGAAAAGTCAAAATGGCTTCAGTGGGAAAGAAGAGAATTCAGGTGTTTACTGAGGTTTTAGTAAAGACCTCCTACTTCTGTCCCTGCCCCACCCATGTCAATAAGGAAAAGTACTAGCAAGTCTGTTGTACAAGATTGGAGTGTGTGTTTTTGTTTTGTCTTCTGGCTAGTCCCTGAATAAGTGGGGATCTAGGTACTTATATAGTGAAATTGAGAGACTTCTACATTCCTTTGCGGTTTTTTCATGATAAAAAAAAAAAGTGAGGAAAGTATTGGTTTTATAATCCGGAAAATGGGCTCAGCTTGTAAAACAAAGTAAGGTCGGTCCAAAATCTTTTCCAGATGCTGGTGCGCAGCAATTACTTCCTTTTGTAAATATTCTTTCTGAGACACAGCCAGTGTCTCCCAGTGGCTCAGCCCTGGCCAGTGGCAGGTCCCTTTTGGAGCTGGTTATACTCTCTTTAACATGCAGCACCTGGTGGAACTCTTCTCACAGAGGCCACCCCTGCAGTCCCTTGCAACCAAAACCTTGGCATGTAATCCCAATACAGAAATAAAATGATTGATTTTATGCAATTCTATTGTAGGTTGGTTTGTATGATGGAATTCTGGAGGAAAATTGAACTAGATCATGTCTTTGTTTTTTGTAAGGTTACGTTGGAAAACTCTATATTTAACATTAACTATAGTCTTTTAATAGAGAAATAAGAATAGAAATAGTATTGTGTAGTATGAAAGAGCTCACAGTACTGTAAGAACACTGAAAATTCTGTAACTATTATGGATCTTCATGTTCTTCAGATGTGAGCATGCTAAAATTTCAGGAATTTAAACACTACTTTTTTCTGCAGTGCAACATAAGTTTCTGCGTAAGTGAACAGCAAAAGGGCAAAATAGGTGGATCAAATGTTGAAAAAATAAAGGACTTGATTTAGATTTCACTGAAGCCCATCAGTCTTCCACTTAGGTCTCTTATAATTCGGTTTGATGCTACATGTCATCTCTAAGTCCTTTTGAATATTAACTGATTTTAACATTAGCTTTTAATCCTATTTAGGAGTATGATGAATTGTCAGAAACCCAAGGAAAGCTGGAAGAGAAGCTACAAGAACTTGAAGCCAATCCACCAAGGTAAAGATATGAACCTTTATATATCTTTATATATAAATATATATATTATGTATATACTTGTGTATATTTATATGTACGTAAATTTATTTATATATATGAATGTATATATGTTTAGTTTTTTTGTTTGTTTCACTTCACAGTATATTTTTGAAAAGCTATGTTTTTCTTTTAATCATGGTACTTGTGCAAACATGAAATATGAGTTCTCTCAGTTTTAGAACTTGTCTTTCTTGGTTGTAGAAGTCATAGAATCATATAATATCTTGATTTGGAAGGGACCTACAAGGATCATCGAGTCCAACTCCTGGCATCACAGGTCTACGCAAAAATTCAGACCATGTGACTAAGAGCACAATCTAAACGCTTGAACTCCAACAGGCTAGGTGCCATGACTACCTCCCTGGGGAGCCTGTTTCAGTGTATGACAACCCTCTCAGTGAAGAACCTTTTCCTGATATCCAGCCTGAACCTCCCGTCACAGCCCCTCTCTGCGAGGTTGCTCTCCAGTGTCTCATTGCCCAGTCTATACGTGTGACTCAGGCCAAAAGAGGGTGGTTCTTAGGATGTATTATAGCAGTGATCCTTGCTGTAACCAGTGCCTGATCTCAAGCCTTTCAGATTTGAAATCTCTGTCAATGATAGCATACCTACCCTGCTTATTTTGGCATACTGTGGCAGATTATAAGGATGTACGTTGCTCTGTATGACTATACTAATTTTTTAGTCTTCTGTAGTTATGCTACTTAAGACATGATTTATTTAAGTCTTTATTTCTGAAGTTACGTTTCTAGCTTCATTTAGCATGTTATATATGAGTCCTTCTTTGAAAATGTGATTTTACTGTTTTTTGGCATTTTTAAACATTTCTCCTCCAAGAAGGGACTGAAACAAATTTTCAAAAATAGTGCATTTGCATTTTGCTCTGGCAAACTAAATGTCTTTTGTATTGTATTTTTTTCTCCAGTGATGTCTATCTGTCCTCAAGAGACAGGCAAATACTTGACTGGCATTTTGCAAACCTAGAATTTGCTAATGCTACACCCCTCTCTACACTTTCACTGAAGCACTGGGACCAGGTAGCTAATTAATGCATTTGTTCAGTAATATACTAAAAACTTATGCTATGTTTATTTCACTCTCATGGAAGTTCCTCTGCGTTAATGGTTCTAAACTCTTGGGTGGTATGTGCTTTTATGCAGATACTGTTTCTCTTATATGGCTGTTATTTGCTGATGAAATTCCAGGAAGCCTTTTATTTGTGCTGAAACGTTCTATAATAATGTTGTCTCCTGAAAACTTCTATACTTATTACTTGACTAATAAAATAAGTTTTCAAATTTATCAGACTTACCCTTTGAAAGTCTTTATTGAAAACATTTTGCTATTGTTCAGAGTTGTTGATTGTCTATTGAGTGATGTGATTTTCTTCTAAATGCATGCTTTTATGCACCTTTGTTTCAGGATGATGACTTTGAATTCACAGGCAGTCACTTGACTGTGAGGAATGGATATTCCTGTGTGCCTGTAGCCTTAGCAGAAGGGTTGGATATTAAATTAAACACAGCAGTTCGACAGGTTCGCTATACAGCTTCAGGTACATGAAACTGCCTCTTGAAAGCTGCTCTGAGAAAGTATAATCATAGAAATTCAGTGCTTCTGGTTTGATCTTATAAAACCTTTCTATCATACTTTAGGTTGGAAAAAGCCACACTTCTTGCTGCATTTAATTGTGTAGGAATCTTCTAGGGATTAATAAATCTTTAATGTTTTTTGCTTGTTTCTGTGCCTGCTTTAAATCCGTCCTTTTCAGCTGGATTTACTGATACATAGGTTCACTTTGTTGGGATTGAAGATTTTGGAGTAAGAGGTCTTGGACTGCTTAAGGCACCACAGGCTCTGATATTAGGAGTATAACTAAATATTAGATGGACTCAGATGAATGGAAGGAATACACCTTTTAATTGTCCTTCAAAAGAAACTATCAGCTGGGAGAGTAGCTCAGTGATAGGCTCGTTCTCTACTTGCTATTTAGTTATGCATATATTTTAATCTAATTTATTAGCCTTGATTAACCTTTAGCCTAGTGTGGCCATCTTTGGATGCATTTTAAATTCTGCTTTTTGGTATTCAGCTATTTGGCCAGTAATGTTTAGTTGCCTAGAAGTTACGTAATGGTTGTGTAATGCTGTCTCTGTAACCTAAGTGTTTTCTGATGTGGATGTGTTTTTATTGTAGTTTAAATTTTTTTAAAAAAATTCTATGTTGAGGCCTTTATAAGGCTTTTTACTTCCCAGCCTATTAAATGACTTTTCTCTCCTTTTTCCAGGCTGTGAAGTGATAGCTGTAAATACCCGATCTACTAGCCAGACTTTCATTTATAAATGTGATGCCGTGCTATGCACTCTTCCCTTGGGAGTACTGAAACAGCAGCCTCCAGCAGTACAGTTTGTGCCGCCTCTTCCTGAGTGGAAAACTTCTGCAGTGCAGCGTATGGGATTTGGCAACCTCAACAAGGTCACTTGGTCATTGAGGGAATTGCAGGCAGACCAGGGCATGCAGCAGAAGTGTTTATGGTGGATGAGAGGAAGGATGGATGAGAGGGAAGGATGTTTCTTCCACTCCTGTTTTCTAGACTTTGATGCTGAAAACTATTTGAAGATCTGTAAAGGACTTCTCTGTATCCTATATAATTTGTAAGCAGTTAAATTTTGCAAGTAGGTTGACATGGTACATATATTGTAACTTGCTAAACAGGTTATTAACTTGTGAAACGTGGTAAAGGTGTATGCTTTTATGTATTAAGCATATGCAGTATATATTCTCCAGATTTCCTTCCTTGACATTTCTAGTGATGCAAATCAGTTGATGTAATTGACTTTATTTTTATTTTTTCCCTGAGCTCCTCTAAGTCTTTTGATTCTTTGTTTATAGGTTGTGTTGTGTTTTGACCGTGTCTTCTGGGATCCAAGTGTCAATCTGTTTGGTCATGTTGGTAGCACCACCGCAAGCAGAGGAGAACTTTTCCTGTTTTGGAACCTGTACAAAGGTAGCTGTGATGCATTTCTGCTTTTGCCAGTGTCTTATTTATATGGTTTCAGATCTAGAAAGGAACAGTTATTAAGATGTTGTTAGTGTTCACATATGGATATGATGAGAAGGTAGTACTTCACAGAATCACAGGATAGTTTTTGTTTGAAAGGACCTTAAAGATCATATAATTCCAACCACCCTGCTGTGGGCAGGGACACCTTCCACTAGACCAGGTTGCTCAAAGCCCTGTCCAACCTGGCCTTGAACACATCCAGGGATGGGTTCCCTGGGCAACCTGTTCGAGTGCCTCACCACCCTCATAGTAAAGAACTTCTTTCTGATGTGTAGTCTAAATCTGCCCTCTTTTCATTTGAAGCCATTACCCCTAGTTCTATCGTTACACTCTTAGATGAGGAGTCACTTAACTGGCAAAAACATTTTCCAAAGCCTGTGGATGATACGAAACCAGGTTTGTGCTTTTTTCCTTCAATAGAGTTAATCTCTAAGATGAGCAATCCTGTCTTTCTTCTCTAATGAACTGCTTCTAGTCCCCAGAGGTCCTGAGTTTTGAAGTGTCTTAATTGTAGCTTGATTAGTGCAATTTTCTTTGCAATAACAGCCTTCCTAGTCTAATTTCTTCAGAGTTCCAAATGTTTGTTTCTTACCAGAAAATATTAGGTCTTCCAAACTGTATATCAGAACTAAACTTTTCTTTATGGAGAGGTAGTTTGATGGGAATGTGTACCAAGAGATCTCTGTATATACCAGGAGATGAGGAATTCACCAATCATGTTGGAAACCTGTACAAAAGTTAAAGCCATGTTTTTAATAAGGACTTATCTTCCCACTTCAATATGCTTGACATCTGTTTTTGGGTGTAGTATTTCCTTTGCTAAACTTAGGAGAGTTTCTAAGTGAGGAGAATGATCTGATGAGAACTGTGAGAGTTATTAACTGTGCTCACTTCTGTCGTTTATTATAAATGCATGTTTCTAGTTATTGGGTTGTTTTATTAGCTCTTTGATTGTAAGATTTTCACTGGATTTGTGAATACCAAAAATGTAATCTGAGTCTTAACCATAGCAAGCCAGAGATTATAATAGCCTCATCTATTCATTTATTTGTATATTCTGTAATTACAGTAACTCCCTTCACCACAGCATCACATTGGTAGCCAAGTTACTTGATATCTGTCCTTCTGACTTCAGAATTCTTCTCAAAATTGCTGCTTTTATGGATATTGTGATGCTTTTCATAGTTTTGGCTCAATTTAGATTAGTTTGAATGTGCATTGGAAATGTAAATAATTTGAGTGAACTAATTATCCTGAAAATTTCACTGCTGTGCTGATATTAATCATTGCTAAAATTAATCAGATTTTTTTTTGTCAGATTGTTTGGTTGTGGAAATTTATGTAAAACTAGTGATGCATTCCTAAAAGAAAATCTTTCTTCTGCGTGTTGTCTTTCCTAATAAGTGTTAATTTTTAATACATCAGTTGTCTTGATAATTCCAAATAGTACTGCAGTGTATATTCATTTATTTTCATCTTGATAAATTAACATGATGGGAGAAGATTGAGGACTGCTTCTGTTGGATTTGTTGTTGTTTCTTAACCTAGTAACTTAGCTGCAGATGATGATCAGACTTGGCTGATGAAAACGTTATATTTCAATAATTCTTTTTTCTTCTCCCCCACCCTTGTCTTCTCTGATTAGCACCAATTTTATTGGCCTTAGTAGCAGGAGAAGCCGCAGGGATTATGGAAAATATCAGCGATGATGTCATTGTTGGACGGTGTCTTGCCATCCTCAAAGGCATATTTGGCAGCAGCGCTGTGCCACAGGTTAGTACAGGTAGCTTTCCTTCACTGGGATTTTTATATACTACAGTAATATAAAAAGTATACAGTAACTTTAATATACCAGTTGTTTTTGAGCATTTGGTCTGTCATAAGTTGGACTACTTACTTATGTGTTTTTCATGTAAGGAGTAGATTCCCTTCATTTTCTTCATTGTAGAATAATTGAATGTGGCTTTATCATCAGAGGGCTGGAGCACCACTCCTACCAAGTAAGTCTGAGAGCTAGGGCTGTTCAGCCTATAGAAGAGAAGGCTCTGGGGTGACCTCATTTCAACTTCTGGAGTGTGTCCAGAGAAGGGCTGCAAAGCTGGTGAAGGGTCTGGAACGCAAGTCTTATGAGGAGTGTCTGAGGGAGCTGGGGTTATTTAGTCTGGAGGAGTCTCGGGAGACCTTATTGCTCTCTACCTGAAAGGAACTTGTGGGGAGCTGGGGATCAGCCTCTTCTTGCAGATAACTAGCAATAGGAATAGAGGTAATGGCCTCAAGTTGCGCCAGGGGAGGTTCAGGTTGGAAACCAGGAGACATTTCTTCTGGTTAGGCAGAGTGGTTAGGCATTTGAATGGGTTGCCCAGGGAGGTGGTGGAGTCACCGTCCCTGGGGGAGTTTAAGGAAAGGTTGGACGTGGTGTTTAGAGACATGGTTTAGTGGGTGATAGTGGTGGTAGGGGGATGGTTGGACCAGATGACCTTGGAGGTGTTTCCCAACTATAATGATTCTATGGGTCTGTAACTTCTCAGTACTTAAAGGGGACTTATAAAAAAAAAGATGAAGAGTGATAATGACAGGACAAGGGAGAATGATTTTAAATTAAAAGAGGGGAGATATAGGTTAGATGTTAGGAGGAAATTCTTCAGAGGGTGGTGAGGCACTAGAAATTTGCCCAGAGAGGCTGTGGATGCCCCATCCATGGGTTCACGACCAGGTAAGATGAGGCCCCGAGTAATGTGATCTAGTGGGTGGCATACCTGCCTGTGGCAGGGGGGTTGGAACTAGATGATCTTTGAGGTCCCTTCCAACCCAAGCCATTCTATGATCCTCAGCCTTTTACTGCTTTCTATATGATCATCAAATCTTCACAGCTAAGTGTAAGAATGGATTCTTAGTGAATGAGTGGATCTCATAATTTGGAAATGCTCAATCTGTTGATTTCTAAGTCTCAGACTGGAGAACACAAAACAGGAAAACTTCAGGTTTGCCTTCCAGATAAATCCACAGCTCCTTCTCTGAACCCTCTGTTGACAATTTCACTTCTTAATGAGATTTTTCTGTGTCAGGAGCCAACAGTAAAGTGTTTTACAGCAGCTGCTTACTAGTAGGACTTTCAAATGAGAAAAATACTAAAAAAGAGCAGAGAAACAGATTCTGCAGGGGATAAATATCAAGTTCAGAGACAAAGACATCCATCTTACATTAGACCAGGTTGCTCAAAGCCCATCCTGCCTGGCCTTGAACAATTTAAGGGATGATGGGGTATCACAACTTCCCTCGGTAGCCTGTTCTCCACTACCCTCATAGTAAAGAACTTCTTTCTAATATGTAATCTAAATCTACGCTCATTTAAAGCCATTATCCCTACTCCCGTCACTGCCCTCTGAAGAGGAGTCCCTCCCCAGCTTTGATGTAGGCCAGTTTTAGGTATTAGAAGGCTGCTGTAAGGTCTCCCCAGATCCTTCTCTTCTCCAGGCTTTACAGTCCCAACTCCCTCAGCCTGTCTTCATGTGAGAGGTGCTCCAGCCCCTTGACAGTCTTTGTTGCCCTTCTCTAGACTCGTTCTAATGGCTCCATGCACTTCCTCTGCTGGGAGCCCCAGAGTCGAGTGCAGTGTGGTCTCATGAGAGCAGAGCAGTGGGGACAGTCCCCTCCCGTGCCCTGCTGGCCATGCTGCTTTTGATGCAGCCCAGGATATGGTTGGTTTTCTGGGCTGCAAGCACGTGTGTCTGGCTTATGTTGAGTTTCTCATCAACTAACACCCCGAAGTTCTTCTCCTCAGGGCTGCTCTGAATCCATTCTCTGCTCAGCCTGTATTCATGTTTGGGATTGCTCTGACCCAGATGCAGGACCTTGCACTTCACCTTGTCACCCACAAACTTGCTGAGGCTGAACTCCATCCCACTGTCCATGTCACTGACAAATATGTTAAATAGTGCCAGTCCCCTGAGGAGACCAGTGACAAGTGGTGTTCTGTGCATACATCAGTCTGACTGCAACTCTGAGTGTGACCATCCAGCCAACCCCTTATCCACTGAGTGGTCCGTCTGTCAAATCCATGTCTCTCCAATTTAGAGACAAACATGTTGTGCAGGATGGTATTAAATGTTTTACATAATTGCAAGTAGATCTCTGTTTCTCTTGCCTTGTCCACCAATTCTTCTGTTGTAGAAGGCCACCAATTTGTCAGGCACAATTTGCCCTTAGTAAAGCCATGTGGGCTGTTTTCCATGTACCTTAGCACAGTTTCCAGGAGAATCTATTTCATAATCTTGCCAGGCCTAGAATTGAGACTGACTGGCCTGTAGTTTCCCAGGTTAGTTCCCCCAATCTATTGTTCATACGTGGGAACTTTTTCAACCTTGCTGTGCATGCTTCATGTCCACTGTAGAGTAGTAGTCTGGTTTTGTACCACCTCTATTATAGTAAGTATTTTATTCTCTAACCATCCTTCTCCCTATTCATAGGGAATCCTAATTACAAAACTTGCTTGTCAGGATAAAAATAATAGTTGACTGGCTTAGCATCTGACTCATACCCATATATGGGTGTGTGAACACGAACATCACAGTTAATGTTTGGCCTGCATGTCATCAGTCTCAGTACTGAGGAAGCAGTACTTTGGTATTTTCTTCCACAGCTGTCTGGGTTAGCCATACCTTCAAAACTTCCTCAGTGATTAAAATTTGTCTTGATTTATTCCCTGAAAGACTGCAGTGCTTCATATGATTACCAGAGAAACACATGATGTGCATCAAAGTTTTCTGTCAAACATACACACAATAACATGTAGTGCCATCATAGTGGTCTCTTCTTGACAAAGAGGGAAATGTGAAGTTCATTTTATCAAGAAGCAGAGTCAATGTGATGAGTCTGGCTCATTTGTCAATTTCCTAGCCTTTGGATGAAAAAGTTCTGTGTTGAGGAATTCTTACAGTGAAGTTGTGAGACATTGGGAAATGTGGTCTCAAATCCCTAGTGCCACCCAACACCTTAGAACAAGTCCACTTTCCAGAGAATCAGCAAGAGACATTGAATACAGTCCAGCTGAGGTCAGCCTCAGAAGGATTATCTTCAATTTCCATGGTCCTGGAGACCCCCCCAGTCATGGCACATTATGGTCCAAGTTTGCTGGCCTTTGTCTGGTTTCTGGATAGCACCTTTGCTAGATAGAACTTCTCTCATCCTTTGTGGGAAGGTCTGGTCAAGCAGAAACAATTTCTTGAAAATCTTTGTGCAAGGAGGCTTGACGAACCTGATCTCCTTCTATGACAAAGTGACGCGCTGGGTGGATGAGGGAAAGGCTGTGGATGTGGTCTACCTTGACTTCAGCAAGGCTTTTGACACCGTTTCCCACAGCATTCTCCTCAAGAAACTGGCTGCTCTTGGCTTGGACTGGCGCACGCTTCGTTGGGTTAGAAACTGGCTGGATAGCTGGGCCCAAAGAGTCGTGGTAAATGGAGTCAAATCCAGTTGGAGGCCGGTCACTAGTGGCGTTCCCCAGGGCTCGGTGCTGGGGCCGGTCCTCTTCAATATCTTCATTGATGATCTGGATGAGGGCATTGAGTGCACCCTCAGTAAGTTTGCAGATGACACCAAGTTAGGTGCGTGTGTCGATCTGCTCGAGGGTAGGAAGGCTCTGCAGGAGGATCTGGAGAGGCTGGACCGATGGGCCGAGGTCAACTGCATGAAGTTCAACAAGGCCAAGTGCCGGGTCCTGCACCTGGGGCGCAATAACCCCAAGCAGAGCTACAGGCTGGGAGATGAGTGGTTGGAGAGCTGCCAGGCAGAGAAGGACCTGGGAGTGATGGTTGATAGTCGGCTGAATATGAGCCAGCAGTGTGCTCAGGGGGCCAAGAAGGCCAACAGCATCCTGGCCTGTATAAGAAACAGCGTGGCCAGCAGGGCCAGGGAGGTGATCGTCCCCCTGTACTCAGCTCTGGTGAGGCCGCACCTCGAGTACTGTGTTCAGTTTTGGGCCCCTCGCTACAAGAAGGACATGGAGGTGCTCGAGCGAGTCCAGAGAAGGGCTACGAAGCTGGTGAGGGGCCTGGAGAACAAGTCTTACACGAGGAGCGGCTGAGGGAGCTGGGCTTGTTCAGCCTGGAGAAAAGGAGGCTCAGGGGTGACCTTATCGCTCTCTACAGGTACCTCAAGGGAGGCTGTAGCGAGGTGGGGGTTGGTCTGTTCTCCCACGTGCCTGGTGACAGGACGAGGGGGAATGGGCTTAAGTTGTGCCAGGGGAGTTTTAGGTTGGATGTTAGGAAGAACTTCTTTACCGAAAGGGTTGTTAGACATTGGAACGGGCTACCCAGGGAAGTGGTGGAGTCACCATCCCTGGAGGTCTTTAAAAGACGTTTAGATGTAGAGCTTAGGGATATGGTTTAGTGGGGACTGTTAGTGTTAGGTCAGAGGTTGGACTTGATGATCTTGAGGTCTCTTCCAACCTAGAAATTCTGTGATTCTGTTCCTGTTTTAATGCTTGAATTTTTACAGTGTGTGATTCCTGTTAAAGCTCAGTTACGTATTTGAACAGAATCTGGGTTATTTGAAGCTTCTGACCCTTTGCACTTCATGTTATGTTTGCAATTTTATGAAGATGTGGTGTCTTTTCTTGACTACTGTTAACTACCTTAGGGGGATACTGTCTTGAGTCCTGGTTATGTTCACACGGTTGTATCTTTTGGTGGAATATATTTCATCCTGGCTATAATCATGGTAAACCAGATGGATTTGAGGAAAAACAGATTTTTGTGCAGATGCCCCTGGTGCAGTCATTTTCCCAGATAAGTTATGGACCTTGCACAGGCCTATGTCATATTTCAGTTAGGAGAGAGATTCAAGAGAGCTGTGGCTGAAAGGAAGTAAATGAGTGGCAATTTTATATTGTCCTTATGTTGATAATGAGAAGAAACAGAGCATAGAGTACATAGTATGCATACACTGCTGACTACAAATTCTGAATTCCAGTGCAGAAGCCATTTGGAGCAGGTTCTGCTAATATATCTCAAGCATTAAAGCTGCTGACACCGAAGACAAATTATTTACCTTAGTATAAGTTATCATGGAATATAAATGTGGAGTTCCACTACTGACATTAGCTTATGGATGTTGTCTTTTATTCTTCAATTTGCATCTTTTATATTTTGCACTAACTGTAGAACTTGCAATGTGTCAACAACTGAAGTTTCTCTTGTCTCAGCCCAAAGAGACGGTGGTGTCCCGTTGGCGTGCTGACCCATGGGCCCGGGGATCATATTCATATGTAGCAGCTGGATCTTCTGGAAATGACTATGACTTGATGGCTCAGCCGATTACTCCAGGACCAGCCATTCCAGGTGCTCCTCAGGTGAGAAATTTCTCAGTTCTTCATAGAAATACACCAGAATACGATGGTTTTGGTTTCTAAAGGTGAAGGCCAGAGGGAGAGGAACAAAGCAAAAAATCTCTCCCAAATTGCGATCCAGCACAAAATGAAGGCAGAAGTCCTCTCCAGTTCCTTTTAAGAGGATGAAGTCTTGAAAGCAAAAGCAGAAGGATTTGTAGGACTTTGGCTTTATTAAGATTGTTCTTCTACTGATGCAAGTCTCTAATAAACATAGCTATTGATAAAATGATTATCTGCAGATTATAATATATGAAATTCTTTTCCTCATCTTTTTCATGGCACTGTCAAATTGCTTATTTAAGTGAATTACTGAAGCTTTCTTTTGCTTGTATTAAACTAGAGTTCATGTCCCAGTGTCAGGAATCATCCATCTTAAACATATACGTAAGTTTTTGGTTGTAGGTTTGTATATACGACACTGAAATGTTTTTAAGTATACAATTTAGCAGGCTAATCTCCTTATCTGCTTCTCAAAGTATTGTTTTTGAGGTAGAGTTCTATTATCTTTGTATCAAAGCAAAGATATTAGCAAGTAATAGGAAAGTATTTCCTCACTATTTATCACAAACAAGAAATGCTTCTGTGAAATGAAATGTATATAAAGATTTTCATGGTAATTTATAGGATAGATTAAAATACTTTTAATAGATTATTTTGTATGCAGTACTTTCATGTTATGGGGGCTGCAGTGTGATTAGAAGACATCAAAATACTTTAATGTATATTTGTTACGTGATCTGAAAGACTTTGAACTGAGTTTGTGCACAAGTCATAATGGTGTTCTCTGTTCCTCTTTCAGCCTATTCCTCGCCTGTTTTTTGCGGGAGAGCATACAATTCGCAACTACCCTGCCACTGTTCATGGTGCTTTACTGAGTGGACTGAGAGAAGCAGGTCGCATTGCAGACCAGTTTCTCGGGGCCATGTATACTTTGCCTCGCCAGCCTACGCCTGGGGTCCCCACACAGCAAGCTACCAGCATATAAGAGAAGTTATCAGAAGAGGAGTAACAATGCCACAGAGCTGCTGTTGTGATCTACTTCTTGGGATGAAGGCATATTCATGTAGTTTGTAACAGTATCTGCTGAAAGGAGGTGGCCATGAGTTGCTGCATAATAGTTTGTTAGAATGGCCTTACAAAAGCTTACCATTGGGCTTGGCATCCCTCTACACAATCTCTTACAGCTATTTGAACTGTCAGTGTACACGGAATCCTTTACTACCAAATTGGTCAGTGAGTTTTTTTGACTGCAGATACTTTTTGAAAGTGAAACTTATAGCTGGAGTTTCCAAGGTTTTTATTTTACCTATTTGTGTATTTACAATTGAGTAATGGCAGAAAAGGCCCTTTAGAAGTTGGTTGCTGTGAACAGTAGATTAGTGTAGAATTTATGTAAACATTTTTGCTTAATTAGTTCTAAAGAACAGTATTTTCAAACAATTCTATTCTTACCTGGCATTTGAGAATTTGGTGCAACTGTTTCCCTAGCAGTAACAGCAAATTAACAGCAAATCACACCCCTCTAAGGTGTGCTGTTGGCTGCTACACCATGCACATTCTGTTTTAGAAAGAAAGCTGGTATTAGTAAAAGTGTGCTAATGATACTATTTTATTAAATACTTTCAATTAAGAAATTATCAGAACTGGGTATTTTTAACTTTAAAAAAATAGGAAAATATTACTCATATTTGCTTATGTAGAAACAGAGTTGCCTAGACAGTAAGCTAGCTGTAGAACTGATTGATCTCTTGATTCTTGCATGCGGCAGTCAGGCACTGTGGGCTGTACCAGCTGTCTTTTTTTTCCCTTTGTCCAAAGCCCAGAGAAAAATGTTTTTTATTCTTTGTTGACGAGATGATGTTGCAGCTGCTATAACTGTTTCTGAAAATCATTTTGGTTTGGTTGCTTTTCCAGGTATTTTCCTTCTTACCCCGTGCACAGAGACTTCTTTTCATTGGACAGAGCAGTCTTATTTAATCATTTAGGTCCTTTTTCCCTCTCCTGCTTTCCCTAGTTAACATTATGCTTTTACTTCTTCCAACTTTTCTCACCTCCACCTTTCTGCTGTTTGTTTCCTGTGGTCTTTTTTTCACATTTTTTTCTCCTTTTTCCTTTTTAAGTTTTTTTGTTCTCTATGACCCTGTGTGCATGTCCCAACTTCCATGTGCCCTTGTGCCTTCCATTCTGCTAGTGGACTAGTATCTGCTCGTTTGTGCCCTTCCCTCTGCAATTACGTTGCCCATGCTTCTTCCTGAAGAAAATACATGCAAACATCACTGCAGGCCCTAATTGTTTATAGCTGTGTTAGTTTTGTTTACAGACTTTCTAACTTCTAGTATCATTGCTTCTACTGTTTTCTTGTGCCTTATTTCTAGTAGATCTTTCTTCCTCCTGACTGTCTTATTTTCTTGTGGTGGTTGCTCTCTCATACGTTCAAATCTGTGAGTGGGCATCTCTGTAGGCAGTCCTTCTGATATGCAGTGAGAAAGGAGAGGACGCTGTTGTGGCAGGGGTAATGGAAGAAATCAACACAAGTCATCCTTGCTGTCCCTCCAGGAGACAACATAAACTAAACTTTGTGATGCTTGGTCAAGAAAGCCCCACTGAAGTGGGACAGGAAATGTCCATCAGGGCATGGAGGAGGAGTGTCCAAGGAAAGATTCAGAGTGCATAGGTTTGAGTCTTAAAACTCCCTGGCTTCTGTTTAGGTAAAAGCCTGTCTGCAACACTACCAATAGAAATCCTATTCCAAGATAAGCTGATTTAATCTCTTGGCTATTCTGACTGAAGATGGGAAAAGGATCTGAGGATTGGGGTGCTGTGTTCAGTAACAAGGGTTTTCAGATCTTCGTATTAGTGGGGTGGTTTGCAGGATTTAGTGATGCTGCTGTCTCTGGCCATGAGGACTGTCTTCCGACTTCCTATAGCACTGTCAAAAACTCAGAAAAGCACTTCTGGCCCACTGGAAACTAAATAGTCCTCAACTGAACATAGCCACACTGTATTTTCCAGACAACTATCAAGCCACTTTTACATCAATGTACTAATGTTACTTTTCAGAGTTTCTGTTCTCCTGCTGTAGGTTCACTTTGACTGAGACTTAGCAGATTATTCAGCTTGCTGAATTGTCAAACACACAGTAATTTGGCTGAGACATTCAAATGTAAACAAACTTCCTTTTATATGTTGCCATTACTTTGAGCACGGCTCATCTTTGACCCTTGACAATCAGGCTTTCTTGTCTTCCTTTTTGAAAAAGATACCTGAAAACCATGGTAAGCACTGAAATAAGAAGGTAGAGATGAAGCCGTGGCAGTTCGCACTCTTTTAAAAAGGTTTGACAGGATTTGGTGGGTGTTAGCTGATGATAACGATGGGCATGAGCTAAGGAGTGGTAATGCCAGAGGAATTCATTGGAAGATGAAGAATGTGATCTGTGGCCTGCTACACCCTACATTTCTGTAGCATCTGTGGGGACTCTTAAGCCTGATTCCTCAGCCAGTCCCTGCTGACAAGCCCTACTGGGTTTTAGAGACTGAACAGCTCAGCATACTTCCAGCTTCTAGGAGTGTTTCTGTCTCTAGACAGACAAATAAAGCTGTGCAGCCAGTTGCTGGACTCCTTAGAGCTCCTGTGTTGCAGCTCCTGCCCTGCATGGCCCGCTTTCTAGTGGTTGATGGCACTGGTTGTACCCTAAGTAGACGGGAACAGTGGTTGGGTACAAAGGTCAAAGACTGCTCCCTTTGTTCTGGTTGCATCCTGTAGGATTGCTGGGATGGAGAGGGGAGCTTGGGGAGGAGCACTATTACCCCTAGGCCAGCTGAAGTTTGTAGACATGGAAAAAGTAGCCTGGTTAAGGTTCAATCAACTTAGTGTTGGAGTTCAGCATGTTGCTCTGCTCTCTGTGCCAGTCTGTTAGATGGACCTTTGGTATGACCCATAATGGCTGTTTTGTTAAGCACTGCCTCTGCAGCTTTCCTGTCACTATGACCTGCTGAGGAGGAGAAAGCATTGCAAGTAAATGGGTGACCAGGTCCTCTTCATCTCAGCATCCTTCCTCATGGTGCAGTCTTTTTTCCACTGCTGCTGTTTGCTTGACCTAACTTCCTGGTAAGACTCATCTAATCTATTTCAACAGATTGTGAATGACCTCTTAGCACCCAGCAGCCTCAAATCTACAGCGTCACAAAAACTTGTGATCAAGGCTGGTTTCATCCTTTGTAGCGGTGTTTCCCATCTATTCTCAGTGACCTGTCACTTCTCTCTCTACTCCATGGGCTGGTGAATTGTATTTCTGACAAAACTGATCAGTGTTGCTTTTGGGGGAAAAAAATAGGTCCCTATGTAGTTGGACCTTCCCTTCTGTACTGAAGATGTACTGTTGGTGTTCAAGAAGTGTTTGAACATTCTTAAGGTATATGATTTAACTGTTAGGTTGCCCTGTGTGGAGTCAGGATTTGGACTTGATGTTCTTCATGGGTCTGATGCTCCTCATGGGTCCCTTCCAACTGAGGATATTCTGTGATTCTAAGATGAAGGACCACAGTAACCTGCAATGGAGTTCTGGATCTTGAGTGAATGTATATGTTCACTAGTCAGGATTGTGCTTTCTGGATTGGCAGATGAACAAGAAGACTTGCATTTTTCAGTTCTCTGGATGTCTGAGTTTTTGTCAGGTAATAGCATCTATTTTGCAATAAATTACTGTTAGCTCAGGGTCTTTGTGTTCAGTCTCTGTATGGAATTTAGAGTATTTGGTATGGTCTTGTCTGTAGAGGAAACTAATCGCAAAGCATGGGTTCTCTCTATTTTGTTATCGTAATCTCTCTGTTTTGTTATCTTTGACTGGATCATAAACAGAAAAAACGTTGTGTGTTTTTTGGTTTCTTCTTTCATTATGAATCTTTTTCAGCTGACTAGTTCAAGTTCAGTGGAGGGTATTGCAGTCAGCAATGTGCTCAGAGTGCATCTTGTCTTTAAGGCATAAAATGGCTCTATAAAATGGGATGACTTTAACTTGAATTCGATTTATTTGTAAATCACAGATTCTTTTTAAAGGTGATAATTCCACAAGTTACTCTTCTCAGAAATGGTTACCAAAAGAAAATTAGAAGCCATTGTGGTGTTTGTAAATTTACTACTTTTTCCAATTATTATTTTCAATTTCCAGTGCATCTAATTTCTGAAGGTGTAAATTTCTGTTTTCTCTGAAGGGACATTGAAGCTTATAGGAAATGCTTACACTGATATTCTCCCCCAGAGTACCTAGGTAGATATTAAAGAATTTCTGGAATGCTTCTAGACCTTATTTTCTTGTATTAGCAGAATTACCTGAATAAACATGTTGGATGGGGGGGGGGGGGGAGGGGGAACACATCAACTCAACTTTGGAGAGTCAGTGGAGAATATAAGCATCTGTTTAATTACCTGTGCATGTCATAGAATGTTATCTTATCCAAAGAGCAAATTGTCTTAGTTTTTTTTCCAGCTTTACCAATATGTCTGCTAAAATCTATTGCTTCTCTTCAGGGTTTGTTGGCTTGTATTAGCAAAACTCCTGCAGAGCTTGTGGAGTCTTTGCCCAGTAGTTTTGACCTCTGGATCTTCTGGGCCAAAAGTCTAGATCTATTTTTATTAAATTGTTTGGGCCCCGTCAAGTTTGTGTTAATTGCATCTTTCTGTGAAGGGACTTCACACTGTTATTCCATTGTTCTTTTCCAGACACTGTATCACCCTACCCCTATAACTTGGTGTTTCACTTGAGCAAGGGTAGACAACCTGTTTTCCTGACTGTTAACAAAACAGATATCTTGGCCAGCAAACCTACTGTGAATTAAAAAGTCTCTCTTTCATGAAGCTCCTGAAGGCATTCACCCTGATTGTGGATTGCATGTCTCTCTGCAAATACCATACATTTGATAGCTGCTTGGTTTAGAGTGCAGTAACCTCATGTGGGTGTGTTCTCCAGTCTTGGGTGCTCATGGTTTAACGAAGGGGAGGTTCAGGTCTCCACCATGATCCACTGCTACTGTTAGAGGACAGAAATGTCTCCAACCCCAAGTTAGAGGCAGAGTTAAAACAGATGTTTGGACAACATATCCTTAGTAACTTCTTGCTCACAGAATTGTATCCTCAATTCTGAATAACATGTCAACCTATCAAACTGCAGAATTTGAATGCTTTTTCCTGATTCACTTTAACTTGATGTTCTTAGGCAAGTGTGCAAAAGTATTACTTCCATTAAAGCAATTACTATTTATATAACAATTCAAACTAAATACTATTCAAACAGAATAAATCAGATGGATCAAATAAAGCTCTTTTCCTTACAAAGTGTGGTATACAAATTCTCTTACAAATCAACACACTTCTTCCCTACTGATGTTGTTATTATGAGGGCCGGTTGTTTATATGACGGGTCCTGTTGCTATATCTAAAATGTTTTGTTTGTTGTTGTTTTTTTTTATAGACTGTACCCACATATTGCACTAAACTAGGAACTGTAAAGGAGGCTACCACCTGTTCTGACCTCTGTATCCTCTCAGCTCTTCCAGGGGAAGGGAAACAGATTTTGATTTCATTACAGTCTACTGGTTGAGGTAAAGGAAATCTAATGAAGCAAGTGGCTTGTTTCCCTCTGTAAGAATGCTCTTCCTCAAACCTGCTTCCAGCAATGCAAGTCTAGGTCATCCGGTATAAGTGGGGAATGGTATTTAACTTCATTTTCCAGGTGTAGGTACTGCCCGTGCCTTTAAATGCAGCCTAGGAATGAGTGTTTGAGATCTGTCTGGATATGTGTACAGGGCAAAAAAGTAAGAATGGTGTAGTCAGAATCAGCATTAACTGATACACTGCTGCAAGATGGAGCTGCCTCTGCACTTCACCAAGGGACGTTAATACCTGATTAATGACCACTGTCAGTAGGGATTCAGATGGAGCTTTAAATACCACACCACAAACATATAAAAAGAGATTTTTATTGGTTATATACTGTAGAGCTGACAGTGTTTGAGTCAGGAGAGACATGCAGATAAAGAGTGTGTTTACATTTGGCATGCAGACTAAGAGCACTGTAACTAGTAAAAGGTGAGCACCATCTGTATCCACTGTATGCGCAGCTTGGGGAGGAAAGAGCAGGCTTCCCTCTGCTGAGCATGCTGACAGATTCTGGTGAAACAGTGCTTGATAGCTACATTGGATACAAAGTTTGCTTTAGCGAAACAAGCAATACTATAACCTGGAAAATTTATTTAACTTGGATGAGTCTGTGATTATGAAAAGATTTCTTGCTTTGTCTTCTAACTAAGCTGCCCCAGCCCAAGTATATGTCTACAAATACAAAAAATAGATTTATTTTTTTTTTCTTTTAAAAATACATTCCATGCAGCGTGGATTGCTGCTTCCACCAGGCAGGTGCTGGCACTGCATCTTGGGCAGCCTACAACAGTTATCCTTTGGGTCCCTAGGTTACTGACCATAAGATACATCTGCAAACAATGGCTTCACATTTCATCATGTATATAGCAGTCCACTGAAGGCTGGCCTTGGCACAGTGCTTTGACTGTCCCAGAGATGTGCAAGGGTGGCAGAGATGAGGTCTACTATGTTAGAGATAATACCAATGTGACTATTGCTTCAATCTGTAGCAAGAAATCGCTCGTGTCAAGTGTCTTTTGAAACACCAAGTGCACCACCCTGGCCTGTGCTTCCTTCTGTTTTCCTTTCTTAGAGGTATTATCTGCAGGTGGGCAGCAGTTCCCCCTTCATCAGTGTCCAGTAAGCTGCAGTTGAACATGAGTCACTGATGGTTGCACTGCGAAACTGTCCCCGCTCCATGCGACTGAGTGGATGGAGAGGTGACAATCTGTAGGCTGCAGTGTCATTTCCAGACACGGAGGGAGCCATTCCATGAAGCAGCAAGCTGCTAACCCCTCAAGCTGCCACTGGCCTTTTGGGGAAAAGCCACTGGTTCTCTAAAAAGGGACAACGTCTATGTTTACATGTAAGAAGCAAGCGCTGACACACTTCCTTTGTATAGCAAATGTTTGCAATTTTGGAATTATCTGAATGCTTGATAAACAGCCTCTTGGTGTCATATCCACTAAAAAGCCTGTTACATTTATATGCTAAAGTTACAAATATTTCTTCAGTCATGGCAATATTTACACATATATTCTATTTTACAGCTGTTCAAAAAAAGTGTGCAATTTGAGTAAAACACACTGTGTTTCCTGAAGTCATTGCTATAATTTTAGTACTACAACAGTTCCTATTGCACTCATGATTACAGGGCATGGCCCCTTTCAAATTTACAGAGGGTTTTCTCTCAGATTTACTCCCAGGTGTGGTAAAAACAACCTGGTCTATACTGAGTGACATCTTTATTTACAAGCAGTTACACTGTCTATAAGCAAGAGTTCAAGGTATGTGCTGTAAAATATTGAACAAATTAGTGAGGCTGACTTTAGCCATGGTAGCTGGAGAAAGGTGAGATGTAATTTGTGAGAAGCACCTGAGGAGAACAGACAGTGCCAGAAGACCTGGGTCTATAGCTGGGGGACTCCTGCACAGTGTGATCTGGCTGAGCAGCAAGGAAAGCTCCTCCAGTTGCTCTTGGATAAGGGAAAGCCAAGCCCTGGCTGACAGAAGGGGAGAAACCAACAACTCTTGCTGTTGGTGGCTGTTCTTTTCTCATTCCAGACATGGAGTTGTATTATTGGGGTGAGCTGTGGGGCTGAAAAGACAACATACTAACTAGATTTTTGTGAGTTAGGTCAAGGGAAGCCTGAGTCAACCTGGAATGTCACATAGCAATGCAGAGCTCTGCTGGCCAGGAATGAAACCAGTTCCCCCAGATGGAGCTTCAGAAGCGCAAAGGTAAACTGCAGCCATGCCAGGACTGTGTGGGAAGGAGAGGGCTGGTGGATGGGTGAGAACCTGAGCAGCCTCTTAGATGTAGACTACTGTCCTGCAGCAGGATGGGGTTGTCACTGTGAGAAAAGCCATACATTAGCTGCTCAAAGCAATCCTCATCCTCTTCAGTGTGTATGTGCTGTCCAACTGTTTTAGTTGGTTGTTTTTAAACTAAACTGAGTCTCTGGCATCAGTGTCACAGGACAGACATCTTAAGTGTCACAGGTGACATCTTAACAACTAACTCTGCTTTATAGGACAGTACTGCAATGCCAAGCAGGTAGTCAGCAGCAGCCTTTCACAGCAGTTCTAATTGTGTCTTATATCATATGGCTGACCAGCTCCTAAATAGTTTTGGAAATGTAAATTGAGACAAATAATTACTGCAGATGGCTGAAGAGGTAGGTATATTCTCATAAATGCAAATTGCAAGGTTCAAAAAATTACTGCAGGAGATGTTCGGGTTGCTCTCTACAGACCAACTGCACTGGCTTGGAGGGGTTTTTGAAGCACTGTCTTCCATGTAAACAACGGAGGACCTGTTAGGCATCTTATATGAGGCAGTATGTTTTATTGAAGGGAATTAACCTCCTTTAACATTAAAAGAAGGCGCAGAAAGCCAGAATGTGGCTTCATGAGGTTGGCAAAGCCTTGCAAGCCAGCCCTGTGAAAGCATGGGTGGGATGTGGCACAGCTGAGCATCAGCTGTGGAAATCCTGCAATGCTGGCCATCACCTGTGGAAATCCTGCAAGATTGCATGAGGAGGCAAGGAAACTGAAACCACTTGAGTAACAAACAAATCCCAGTAATGCCAGGGGAGAGGTTCCTGTCTTACAGTCAATGTCTGACCAAACCAAGATGAACAGGGTGTGTATCGCTCTTTCACAAACAAGTTACAAAGTCCATAGTGGTGTCAGATTACAAAACATGCACCTCATTTTCAGCATTTCCTGACAAATACTGCAGGGGTGGGAGGAAAGACGCATCTCAGAAATCTGAGTTTAATTGCAGAATTTCAGTTTCTTTCTTGGATTTTGAGTTTGTGGTTTTTTTTCTGGCTCTTTTTTAATACTTGATATTTATAAAGATTACATTTTTTTTACTATCACTGCCATGTCATGAAGTGGTAAGAGATAGCAGCTGATATAATTTATTTTAATATAATTTAATTTTAAGACTATTAAAGATGCCACAGTACTAAGTTAAAAGCATTATCTTTTTGTCTCGTTATACAACTTAACATGTATACATGTCATGAAATATAAAAGAATAAAATGGATTGCAAAAAATATACATTTGGGAAAAAACATCTAAAATTTATGCGGGGAAACTTTTTTCAAAAATAATCTTTTTCTCCCTCCTCCAAACTTTATTAAAAAAAAAAAAAAAAAAAAACACGTCATTGAAACATTTTCCTTATATGAGTTCATAGATATTTTCCAATCAGCTCCATTTTTTTCCTTTTGCCTCTTAGAATTGAGGCATATAATTCCAAGAGATAAGGAGGTGATGCAGCATATAGATGTGCACATATGGATAGCTGTACATGTGCTGCTATGGTAGCTGCTCACCTGGAAGCTAAGATGTGGGAATGACTGTGGAGGCAACTCAGGTGTGGGAGCTGCTGGATGAGTTGTTCCCCCAGCACCTACAAAACAGTAGAGGTTTTTCCCTTCTGTATCATCCTCCTCATGCCTCTGTGGAGAGGGGCACCTGTATCTGACAAGCAGAAGAAACCAGTGAAGGAAGTCAATGGTGGTTGTGTACGAGACCGGAAAGCCATGGGCCAACCCTGGAGGAATGTAAAGGAAGGAGCGGTAGACCTATGGTGTGTGAGCCAGGTACAATCTCCTTGCTTAGGGCAGATGCTGTTCCAATACCTGAGCACCTCTTGATGAATCCTCCAACTGATGCAGTCAGTGGCCTGTGGGCACTGACAAGGAGCTGTACCTCTGTAGTCTCTGACCATACCTCAGTCCCCAGATACAGATGATGGGGGGGGAGGGGCATGTCCTGAAGAGGGGCACAGACAAAGGCTGCCTAAGTAGCCTTACTGGAGCTCAGTTTAGGGTCTAATCCTGCTGTTTTCCCCCATCTTTGGAAGGAACAAGGACATTCTGCTTCTCAAGCCAGAAGAAAAGCACTTGTTTCTTTGTTCCTTGGAGCTCGATGGCTTAGAGTGAGCAGTGGAGTTGTTGCCTGTACAGCATAATGGACGCAAAGTTTTGAGCAAAAGAGCATCCTAGTCCAAGCCTGGAGAACGTTTTGCTGTTGTGTGACTAATGTTGGTTTGGCTCAGTGGCTCACTTAGTGCAAGAGCTCAGCTGGTGGTTAAGTGGGTCATACAAAGCTTATTGCGGAGAGCGTGAGCGAGCAATGGGGGACGAAACTGTTTCTAAACATTTTCTGCTCTCCTTTCTTGTTATTGTGTAAAACCAGTGAATGTTTTTTTCCTGCCTACAGAGCATGCTAGGAACACAGGTACTGGGGTGACCACAACCCAAGCCTACAAAGTATTAAGGAGAATGTGCGCTCTCACTGGAAACTGAAAGCTTCCAGTTGTGGAGCTCTGTAGGACAGCTTTCACAGGCTGGTGGACTGCAGTTGCAGGGATACTTCCTGCATCTCGTCTAAATGCAGGTGAATAATGAGAAGTTCGCTCTTGTCCAGGTCGTACCATCATTCTGTTTGAAAGAGTGACTATGGCAAGTCAATGTTTCCATATGGAGACAGATCTACTGTTTTATGAAGAAGGTTAAGATTGCAGGTACAGAGATGAGAAGTGGGAGTCCCCTGAGTGAAGTCTCTGCAGCTGCCTCTTCAGCAATGAAGAAAAAAAATCACTGGTAAAGGTCCTGTACCTCACAAATCGCATTAGAAAACTGGTTTTAGACCGTCTGAAGCCTCTGGAGAGGTTAAAAAACAGGTGTGACAGCTGTGAGGTTGGTATAATCCTGTCTCTTGCTCTGTTATCCTGTTTGTTCATTGGGTGGGAGTACAACTCATCTCCTAGACGTTGTCCGGTAGGCACGGGAGGCACCCTGTAAGAGAGAACCCCGCAGCATCACAGATGGGACAGGACCTGTGGATGCCTCTAGCAGCATTTTTGCTCTGGGAAAAAGTATTGTGATTGTCCTTAGGCAGTCATGCCATGCTCAAAAGAATCATAGCCTGATGGTAGGGCAGGGGGGAGAACAGTGACAGGGTTCATTTGGAAGACAGTGACTGCCAGGCCTTACAGTGGAATGCTCAAAGCAGACTTAACCCAGCCCAGCTCCTCACAGGCTTTTATTGTCATCTTTTTTTTTTCTTTTTCTTTTTTTTTTAAAAAAAAAAAAAAATGCTATAGCATGCTCAGCACCCATTTCTACACCGGACACATGGCTCTGGCACATGTGATGCATAACAACTGACAGCATGGATCATACTGAGCTGATTTAACATCAGGTGGCTGTAGAGCATGCCTCCAATTGCAAGGTGTTCAGGCTTCTGTTAGTCAACATGGAAGCACCAACTGACAAATGATGTATGTTATGGTGACCTGACTTCACTCAAGTTTTCATTTACTGTTCTTTCAGGCTGTCTGGAGAAAAGGAGGCATCACTGCCTCGGGTAGATGTCTGCATCTAACCAAATGAATGTCGCTGTGGTTAATGTCTTGGTTATCTCAAGAGCCTAAATGTGGCGTACAAAGTGTAGCTGGGACTGTGTCCCCCTGCACTCTCTGACTATGTAGGGCTCTCAGTTGCCTCAGAGTCCTGCTGCTTGCATATCAGGACTCAGCAACTTCTATGCACTTCCAGTAAGATGCAATGAAGACCGGTTTGATAAAAATATTTCCTACTGGGGCTGACACAAAAAATGGAAAAAACAGTTTTAACTCTTGCAGCCTGTGGTATGCTTTTGTAGCACTGGCAGTCAGATCCTGTGGGGCTTGCATGCTGGATAAGCTCCAAACCACAGCCAACAACTATTTCATGTTGTGATGTGATGAATGTTATTACAGTGCTGGAGCTACTGGCTGAGGTGCCTAAACCCCCACAAAACCACTTCATATTTTGTTAAAAGAAATTAGGATCCACACTACCAACTCACTGAGCTCTGTACGGCTGCACAGCCAAAGAAGAAAATGCCAGGAGAAATTTCAGTGTTTCATAGTCTTTTGTGGCTGTGCACCTAGGACTGAAAGTCCATCTGGACCACTGCCTCCTCCAAAGGTAGCCCCTTGTGAAGAGGCTAAGATAAGCATGCTCTTCATTTTTCTAGGAAGAAGTCTTGACAGCCATGATAAGGTAGGCCGTTTTCCACTTCTTTGTGTGGCCAGAAATGTGTGCTCAGCAGTCAGAGCAGCAGGTATGTAGCAGCAAACAAGCACTCTAGTGGTATAGCAGCAAGCTGAAGGAGGCAAGTCCATGGCTGATTTTGTCTCCCCATATCTCCGGTTGTGTCCAATATAAAACAGGTGGCTGGGGATGAGTAGGTGCAGTGGCTTTTATTCCATGGAGGATGCCTTTAGCCATAGAGATAGTTAAAATTAATTTAATATAGAAAAATAAGTGTTGTTTTTTTTTTTTTTTTTTTTTTTTTTCCTTACCAGTATAGGAAATACTAGTAATTTACTAAAGTGATGCAGACATTCCCCCTCTGGGAAGCACTAATCTAAGATTGGATTTCTCCTGAGAGTTTTATCCTCATTTGGGCAAGCAGTTCAATGAGTTATGTTACTGACAGGTCAGTTCAGATGTTGGCTTCTTGCCTTCTAACTCTCTTTTATACATGGTTCTTGAACTTGCATACCTGTTCTTCTGATTGGAGACTCAGTGGTGGGTAGGGGTTGGAATCGGCATCCTGCAGTTCCAGCTTGGTGGCTGGCCTTTTCCCTGGTGTGTCAGCCTGTGAGAGGTACTCAGAAGAGCCAAACTGTTTTCTTCTGGAACTGGGCACATCTTTGTTTTCATCCTGTGGGAAGAAAAATAAGAGGATTTGGCTATAGCAAGGTGTGGAATAGCTCCAGGTTCCTGGTCCCAGGTTTGCAGTGTGAGGTTTGAGTACTTTTGGCAAGGAGGATGCCCAGGCCACCAGACCAGTTCTAGGAAGTCTTCATATATATATGCTCGCAGAGAATTTTTTTAATCCATCCAATAATTTATATTATAAAGTTCTGGGTGCTGAGTCCTCTGTCCAGCTGTGAGCCTTTAGTGCTTGTGATTCATCCATGAGACTCAGGAGGGACTACTGGCAGCAGAAAATCCCAGTTTACAGAATCACAGAATCGAAGGGGTTGGAAGGGACCTCGAAAGATCATTGGGTCCAACCCCCCTGCCAAAGGAGGTTCCTTAGAGCAGGTTGCCCAGGTAGGTGTCCAGACAGGCCCTGAATATCTCCAGAGAAGGAGACTCCACAACCTCCCTGGGCAGCCTGTTCCAGTGCTCCGTCACCCTCACTGTGAATCAAGCAATCTCTTAAAAACATTAACGCTAAGTGTTAGCTACCATGGGTGGGAGATAACCAGTAACCTGAATCTTTTATTTTCTTGCCAATGAGGATGTGATGTGGGAGTTTCCTACACTGTTTTTCCAGTATAGGCATCTGAACAGTACTTTCAAACTCACTAATGGTTTCTTGAATGTCTGCCAGGACCTCTATGGGATCTAACTCTGGGATTCAGGTGCCTACAGTCTGCCTCAGGGCCTTTTTGCCTAACTGTGTCTTTTGCTGAGCCTCTACCCTGCTGTGAGGTGTCCCTATTCACCCGTCAGTTCCCTGGAAATGAAAGATGGCAGTGCCTTTGTTATTGCTGTCACTGTCTGGAAAACTTCATCCAAGAACATTGTCATCCACAAGTTCCAGCATGCTGTCATATCAGTTCCAGGCACTGTCACATCAACATCACATATAAAACAGATCATTGCAATGTTGAACTTATATTTTGCTTATAGAAATACAATTGCAATATTAAAAATAATAATAAAAAAATGGTGTTGCACTACTGCAAGCCATATCTGATCTTCTGACTTTGGGGATGATATCGTGTTTGCTGAAACAAGCAGTGCACAGTCCTGCAAAGGCTGCTGGATGCTGGTGGAACAACCTCAGTCCCTGGCCCTGGGGTAAAAAGAACAGCCTGGAAGAGACAGGCACCAGCCCCTGTGCCTGGCAGAGATACTGCTGAGACAGGCACCAGGATTTGATGAGCTCTCAGCAAAGAGCTGTGATATGTCGTATGCCTGGATGGCAAACACCTGCTGATCTGGCCCTGCTGTGGAAGGCATCTAGCAAACACTAGACCTGACCTCTTCCTCTTATAACCTAAACATCACAATAAAAGGGAGATGTCAGCAGTGGCACCTCAGAGAACAGGCACAACAAAGTGACAGGTCACGCTGGCACCTCCAACTGATTGTTCTGACAGACTATGGGCTAGAGCTAACCACGGTGAGCCAGGGTGTCCGTTAAAAGTGAGGTAAGAATTTTAATTTAATGGTATTGGTATCTTGCTGAACCTAGACAGGTTCATGGGCATCTCCCTTCTGATTCAGCTGATGTCTTCTGAGGTGACCAGAATAAGCACAGAGGTGCTCCACCCCCTTGAGCATCTCATAATGTCAGTCCAATCTCTGCTGTCAGGCAGCCTGAGGTTTATGACTGAAACCAGACATTCTGGTCTCGAGTTTCACAGCTGAGGAACTCAGCCAGGATAGTCAGGCTGGCCACCCACCATGTGTCAGAGTGCCTCCTCAGACTGTACCACAGCTGGGTTGGTGTGGCTCAGCACAAGAGGCAGGTGCATTATAGAGAAAAATCAGCTGGACACTGACAAGGATCTTGGAAGCTGCTCTGAACAGATAGTAACACCAATGCCTCACACCCTAGAATTCACACAGAAGACACTCAAGTCCTTGGACAAAATTACTGAGGTATAAAGAAAGAAGAAGGAAAGAAAAAAACAGTAATATGGCATGATTGGTTGCTTGAGTTGGAAGCTGATGTGGAGTCAGCAAGGATACAATGGTGATGGGTGCACTTTCTCTTAATTCTTGAGGAGGGGAGAGGGGAGGAGGGGAGGGGAGGGGGGAGAGGAGGGAGAGGGGAGGGGAAGGGGCATCCCTTGATACCATCAGGGAGGCTTCCATGAGACCTCCACCCCCATAAGGTACGTATGAAGAAAAGCCTACCTTTAGGTTTTTAATCTAACATCTGTGGCATACCACCCACCTCCAAGGCAGTCACATTAATACCACAGCCACAAGAAAAAATAAAAAAAAAAGCACATAGCTTGCACAGTTGCCAGCTTAATAACAGTTGCATGTTATTAACCTTTGCACTAACTCAGACACTGCAAATTTTCAGCAAATAACATGCCAGAGAAATACTTATTTCATTATCTGAAACAGACCATCAGGATGACTGAAGTGCTGCATCGCCTCGTCTTTCGTGGAAGCCTAGCGAAACTGCCTGTAAGCACTAGAGGGAGCGAGTCCTCAAGCTGCAACATCCATCCATCAATGCCTACAACTGATCCTACAGCACCTACCCAAAGCAGAGCTCCGAAGAGCTTCTGTAGCGCAATTGCTCAAAGCTGAGCTTGTGTAGCTTGTTTGCTTACATCAGCAATAAAGCAAAGCAAAGGCTTAATTTGCACCTTGTGCCTGGCATCTCCTTACAAGAATTATTTCCATGTGCTCAGTTTGGATCTGACCCAAAAGAAAGGCTGAGAGGCAGGACCTAAGCCTCCTGCTCTGCTGCAGCAAACAATCAGATACAATGAGAGTATCACAGAGGAAAGAGACAGAACAATGTATTTTGACAAAACCAGCACCAACCCTGTGTTTCCAAAATAGGATTTTTAGGCGATCTGAGACTTTGATTAGTGGAGCTGGGGGGGGGGGGGGGGGGGGGGGGGGGGGTGCGGTGACAGTGATGTCTTTACAGGAAAGCTGAATGTAGAAAGCTGCTCCCAGTGTCAGCATTGAACAGTGCTGAGTCTTCCACCAATGAAATAGCAACATCTTTACAGAAACAGAGATCCCATCAGAAGAAGATTGCTTGTGATACAAATCTCAAGATATCCTTCAAGGGCATTTTTTTTTTTTTTTTTTTTTTTTCCTGAGGGCATAAACAATACTTTGAGCTGCCCAAAAACAAATACATGAAATTTGGATTGCTCTGGTATACCTGTATCTCCAGTCTTTTAGGGTAACTTCATGCTGCTCATTTACAAGATATTAATGTACTTTTATTTTATGGCCATGAATTGAGAATACTGACTACATGGTATCTGGGTGATTTTATTTTTAGGTAAGATGCAGAGAGGGACATAACACAACATTCAAAAGCCCTGTGTGAACTAACCACACATCTGCTTGCCTGCCTACCTGTCACTCCACATATGGCCAAGGATGGAAGCCAGCTAGTTCATCAGAGATACTCAGATACACAGAGGTCAGGATGCTCTCTGTAAGGTACACTTCAGCTGCTGTCATAGGCATGCTGCATAGCAAGCAAATTTGAGCTAACTGACCTTGAGACCACCTGCAGACTGTACTGCAGACCTACACTGAGTCCTGGATATACTGCTAAGGGAAATATGGGAGAAAAATATGCAAACGCCTTAAGTTTCACTTTTCTGGGAACTGTTCCTTAGCGAGCATGGTAGCCCATGGACACCCACATCATTGCCTACCCAAGTTGTGGGTTTTTTGTTTGTTTTTCCTGCAAGCAACAGGTCCTGCAAATGCCTAAAAGCATTGCCAACTTAGTGAGGTTGACACACTTGCTTCAGGGTGCTGTCAAAAGCTGTTTGGGTTGCACTACATTGAACTACCATTCTCAGAAGAGTTAAATGGGACAGTCAGATCTTCTGAGAGGAAAGGATCATCTGTTCTCAGCTAAGCCATTTGGCCAACAAGGCAGATGTCTTCTCACCTCTTTGGGGCTCCATGATTGGCTGCATGCTAGCCCAGCTGCAAGAAAAGGCTTCTTCAGATGCAAGCCTCATGTTTGTGGGTACCATTATTTCAAACTCCTGGGCCAGTGGGAGGCCCAGGTCTGGTTCTCCAATTTCCTAAGCAATATTATGCAAAAGGAGACTGTCAGTTCTGCCTGGATTCATGGAAGAGAAGTACAGACTGCCTGTAGCACACCCGTGACCATGGCCAGGGAGAATATTGTCGCTTGGACTCTCACAACTACAGTTGTAACAGAAGTAGGGTTGCACAGACCTTTCTCCCTATGATATCCATTCAAGCACATTGTCTGGGTGATCCAATTCCTCACTGTCCCCTTCAATACAGGAAATTTAGGTTGTTCACCAAGGTTGATGAATGCCAGCAAACATGCCTGCTGCATTCTTAGTGTCCAAACACAGCTGGAAAGCCAACTTGCACATTTTAATGCTAGGCAATAGACTCTATAGAGTAAATGCAATGGTGCAAAGTGTTCTGTGTCTTTCATTGCCAGAGAAGTGGAATGATTTTGTACATCGGCACTATCTCATTTTGTCAATGCCACAATCATCTGGTTGTGAATTTGTCTCCTCTGTCAACAGTCCTATCAGATTACTCAACTAGGCTCCCCTAAGGTGGCTGAAAATGAAAGTGGCTGCTTCGATCAGCTTTAAATAAAGAGCAGAGGCAGCAGGTGCAGTAGGAATCAGCACATGGTTTAACAGACCGGAGGGCTACTTGGTGCCAGTGGGTGGATTTAAAATACGCTGGGGTCTGCAACTCTATTGGCAAGTGCATCTCACCAGCCACTCTCTGCCCCCACTCAGGTGGATTCCTCATTAAGTAACACCCAAAAGAACAGGAAAGGAGGGAAGCCATACCTGTGGCTCTCACTTTTCAGATGGTGTATTGATACAGACCAAGGAGGTAGCAACCCTCTCATGTAACCAGCCATCACTGGTCTGTTTAGGAGATGTCCAGGAAGCATTTCCAGACCAGAGTCCAGAAGTGGGCTCTGGTTTTGCATGCAGAAAATCATGCAGCCCTTACCAAACAGAGCTAAAGCTGCACAACCCTATGAAAGTCTCGTTTGCCTCATTTTTTTGGTGGTTCTCCAAGCTGACTGTGCCATACAAAGCCACTCTGAAAAACTTATCATATCCTACATACACTGTGACTGTATCTTCTCTGATCTTGGAAAGACCAAATAGATACCAGTTTGTAATTATTCACATAGCATTAAAAGATCAGTGCAAGTGGATCTAATTTCAAGAAATCTAGATTTCTTTACGCATACTTTTTACAAGATATTCCACTGAGTTTGACAGGAGTTGGATGAGGGCAGGAAATAAGCTGTAAGAATTCCAAATCAAGTGCCCTACAACTAACAGACAACTTTAAAACAAGTTGAAAGGCAAGAGTGCTTAATGTAACACACTTACAGGTAATGTAATTTGGTGCCATGTACAAGCCACTGTAGGATCACTGGTGTAGCTCCTGCGCGTTAGCAGTTCTGATGCACTTAAGTTACTTTTGGTCCTTCGGGACCCCAGTTCAGGGGCATTCCAGGAATTAGCTGTGACACTGGTTCTTGCTGAGGTCTGCTCCAAGGAGTTTGTTCGTGCACTGTTCCCTTCTGTTTCGGAGAGGTCCACTGAGGACGTGCACTTGTTTGTAGTACTGGAAGCTACATTTTTCTCTACTTTTATTTGAGAGTCCTCCACAGAATGTAAGCCTTGTCTTGTTCTCCATGAACTTCTCAGAGTCACATGTTTTGTTTCAGACGAAACTGCATCTGAAGAGCCATGGCTCTTTGAGCTGATTGTCTCTGAAGGCAACTCACTGTTCTTCTCTGAAAGTTCAGTAGTCTTTATTACAATGCTGCTTCTGGAGACCACTGTTTCTGTTCTACCTCTCAGACCTGTCTCTCCAATTCTGTCGGCCTCAGATAATTTCAGAGCACTTCTATTAACTGATACCTCAAAGGGTTGGGAGAGATTGTTAGTTATTGGTGAGGGTTCATTCAGAGCAACTCTGACATTGCTGGTGGTAACATGCTTCTCCTTTGCTGCTATGTCTGCACTGAGCCTTGGAGCTGTTGGCTCTGAGGGGAAGATCGTGATGCTGCTTGTCATTTTATTTGTTACCATTTTAAAACTAGACTTCTGTTTTTCTGACTCTGCCTCAGATGTAGTCCCTCCCATGACTGCCTTCATGTCCTTTTCAACAATTGCAGGTTTAATGATGGCTTTTGATCTCAGAGCTTCTCTTGGGCTGAATGACCTTCTGGATTTAAATCCTCCATTGCTGGCATCTGATGGTTTTATACACTTGGTGGAGTCTTCATCATGTACAGTGTTTTTGTCATTTTCAAAGAGAGATGCTCTAAAAACTCCCCTGGAATTGGAGAACTGCTTGGAATTGGCTTTCTTCCTTGTCTCGAAATCTGATTGAGTGTATGTTTTTTTGCTTCTTCCTGTTTCTTCATCTGAATTACGTTTGTCATGACTACTCTGTATGGTTTCGGAGTCTGTTTTTAAGCCAGCATTTACATGATCTGTTGCTGAAGGTGAAGACTGATCTGTGTCTTCTTTATCAGGACCTGTAAAAATCTGTAGAACGTCTTCTTGACTCCTTGAGTGATGTGAACGCTTTGTTAGTGAAGGTTTTGCGTTTTCAAGTGACATGTCTGTGAATTCTCTTTCCTGGTATATTATTGCTTTTTTAGCCCTTCCCTCTAAGGGCTGCTTGTGTGATGCTGCAAAGCTGTTCATTGTTTCTGTTTTAGTGCCAATGCAATCTGATGCCAATGTGTGGGAAGAGAGGTGGTACCTGTATGCTGATGCCATGCCATTGGAAGAGGAATAATTACCCCTGGGGAGCAGTGTGTCCCCCAAGATGTCACTAACTTCTGCCTGGCTTATTTTCAGCTTCTCGGGTAAAGAAGTCACTAATTCACCTTTGCTCAACTTGTCATCCCGTATGTCAGTGCTGGTTTGGCAATTGCCCCGGAGTGTCTGAGATGGCTTTTCAGCCTTGGATCTCAGACCTGTGTCACCAACAGGTTTAGAAGGTGTTTTCCAAGATTTCTGCTCATGTGCAGCAGGAGGGTATCGACTGAGGACAGATGGCTGCTCCTTTGATCTTTTCCCCTCATTCTGCATGATGGAGGCTTCCTTCTGACCACATGAAAAAGTGGAAACTGAAGATTTCTCTTCTAGTCTTTTCATATCTGTTGCAGTAGCATCCACACTGGATGCTTTTCCTGCTTTTCTGTTCATTAAACTCGGACTGGGTACCTGCTTACCACCATGGCTGTAGCTGTCGTTACTGAAAGAGAAATCTCTGTTCTTTACTCTTTCCCGGCGCTGCTGAGGTGAAACCTCCCTTGGCTTGTGCCTGGTGGCTGTTAAATCTGTTGCAACACCTCTGTATTTAGGTCTGTCATGTTTTCCCCTGCTAGAAAAGCTCGTATCTTCATTTTCAACCTCTCCATTTTCCAGATCTTTCTGTTTCTTTATTTGCATTTTTATTTCTTCTAACTGACCAGTTAAGAGTTTGTTTTTATTCTGTTCACTCAAGTAACTGTCTTGCAAGTCATTGTTTTTGGCTCTCACTTTTTTCAATTCTTCTTCTAAAGATTCAAAATGTTTGATCTGAGTTTTAAGTTTCTCAATTTCTTGGGTGAGATCTTTCACTTTGTTGTCTTCATGATTTTTATTCTTTTGGTTTTCTGATTTATTCCTGGTTTCATTTTCTACATGTTTTAGGTAATCCACACTTCCCTTCCTTCTGGTCTCTTTAGAAGGCAATGCAGAAGTCAAGTCATCTTCAATTCTCAAATCATTTCTGTCAAGGAGATTATTTGATGACCTTTCTAGCAAGTTGGATGCATTTCTAGTTTGATCTGCCCTATTTAGTTTATTATTTTGTTCTAGTTTCTGTGTTAGCTCCTGGATTATTTTCTCATTCTGCTTTTCTCTTTCATTAAAATGTTTTCTTTCACTGATAAAGGTTAGTGCTAAAGATTTCAGTTTTTCTAACTCATCCGTTAAGCTCTGCTCGGTTTTATCCAGCCTGTCTTCGGATGCTTCAAGTTCTTTAACTTTCACTCGAAGTACTTCTAATTCTGTAGATATCTTTTTGGTCAAATTCTTTTCTTCATTGAGGCTAAGACACAGCTGTGTGCAGTCATTCTTACTCCTACCAAAGGCCTCCTCCAGTTTCTCCAGCTCTGCCATTCTCCTTTGCAGGTGTTCAATTTCTGACTTCAGTTCTCGGGTGAGGCTCTCTTCCTCTTGAAGTTTTTCTTTCATTAACCGGCAAAGCTCTTCAGCTTTCTTAATTTCTTCATCCTTGCCTTCAATCTTTAGCACTCTTTTCCGTAGGGCTTCAATGTCAGCTAACATGCTGGAATTGCTGCCCTCTGCCTGGATAACTTTGTCCTGGAGGTCAAGCAGCTCATCTTCTGCTTTCTGGAGATTTTTGGTTGCTTCTTCCAGTTCATCAAGGCGACGACTAAGACTCTGCAATTTGAATCGTAGATGCCGATTTGAGGTCTCCTTATAACCTGTAAATTCTGCCATGTTTATTTTTTATTCCTTTTAGGTAGAAGCTTTGCTCAGTCTGGGTGCTTAACACTTTGTGTATTCCTGTAATGTTACACTTTCTCTGGAGAGAGGCAACTCACCCTAAAAGAAAAGACACTTAAAATGAGTAGGGAAGCTCAGAATATACGTATTATGTATGTGATATGCATATACATACATATACAAATATAAATATGATTTTTAAATAAATAAGCATGTTTCTGAGTGCTAAATTAGGAAAAAATAAACTGTGAAGGACCACTTTGGTTATACAGAATTTCCAAAAATAGCCTGTTACCAATAGCTGATGAAGGAAGTGTCCTCTGCTGTCTGCACAGGCAATGCTTGCCTACCCTGCAGCCCCTCACAGCCAGGGTCAGCAGCTGATACAAGCCTGCCTTTGCACAGGCTCCTGGGTCAAGCACATGCAGGAGCCAGGTCCCTACACAGACATGTACCCACGCAACTAACAACTCTTATCTCAGCCATTCATGTCTCCTGAAGACTGCTTACAGATGGAGACTCATGGACCATAAATAAGACCTGGAAACTAGAAAATACAGACCCCCAGACATTCAGTGGCTGACAGCAAGTGGGGCTGGAAGACCGAGTAGGCGGTTCTCAGTGCATGCAGGGCCCCCCCCCACTAGTTGTGAATGGCCTTGATTCATAGAGGTGAGGGAAGGGAGAAGCTCCCTCATGTCTCTGCTAAGGGACTGCTGCGTGCAGCTTGTCTGGCTGCTCTAGCAAGAAACAAGGAGCTCCAGCATAACGGTGAAGTCTGAGAGCTGCTGCCAGCCAGCACTGCCCATCACTTCTAGTATTTCTCTAGTATTTCTCCTGCAGCCAACGTTACTTGGCATCAGACTTTACCTGGGTGGTAATTATGTCCCGAGGATGCTGTACCAATGGAGTTTCAAAAGCTGCCAGTGCCATCAGCTGTTACCCATTCACCCACCCAAGAGAGGAGCAGTTGCAAATACTCATGCTTCTATTCCTTGTTGCCACAATGATGATGATGAGCAGCAATTGCAGTATATGGGCAAGCTCTAACACACTAATTTTGTAGCTCTCTTCCCAGGTTGGAGATGGCAGGGCTTTTTTTAAACGGTCCTTCTGTGCTCAGCATGGGGTAGCCAGGATGGAGGTGGGAGGATAAGATATCCTCCTCTGGTTATCAACTTCAGCATTGTCCTGTCCTGGGCTTCAGGTACATCCCACCCATGCAGTAAGTGTGCAAGGGCTAATGCAAGCATGTGGAAGGGGAGGTGACTGCAGCTCTTTGACCTGTGCCCTTGCTCAGGCTGTCTGTCTTGAAGCAGGATGTGACTTCCAGCATTTCTGTCAGAGCTCTCTGTAGAGGAAACACTCAGGAGTTTCCTATTTCACAGTGCCAAGAGGTGAACAGCAGGATGTGGGGAGGAGGCAGTGCTGGTAAAGGAGACTGCTGTGCCCCAGCACAAAGCCTTTGATCGAAGGTGATTCATTTCCTGATGGGCAAAGGGGACTGCAGTGCAAACAGGCACCAGTGGCACACACCAGGCAATTGCCATGCATGCCAGGCACCCAGAGTGCACATCAGACACCCGTGGCATGCATCAGGCACCCGCTGTGCACACCAGGCACCCTGTGGTCCCTCTTCTGTGGGATGACTCTCACCAATGTATTTGCTCAGTCTCATGCACACCAGGAAGCTGAAAGGAGCAAAGAGCAAATGAACAGGAACCTCAGGTCCCCTGTATGTACTGGGGTGTCTTGACTTGGCTGCACACGTGTCCACTTCCTCACTGTGGTGGTCACATCCCATGCCTGAGCCACCCTCCCTTGCGCTGCCTACAGATCATAAAGGCCACATACGCCACAGCCCTGCTGAGCGACCGACAGCTTTGGCTGCAAATAGGAAAGGCTGTTCAGATCCAGGAAGGATCCCATCAAGAAACATCACCAGAATGTCACAAGAAAGTGCAAAGCAACTTTGCAGCACCACGAAAAACAACACTGTTCCCAGCGTGCCTTGGAGAAGGGAGTTAATGGTTAACTCAGCATCAGGCACTGGTCAGGAAGCACAGAAAGGCCCAGCCTTTAGTAACAGCAGCTGCATTTCAGACTGGCTGTCAGGATGCAATCCTGCAGGAGCTTCACATGGGCTCAAATGTGGGACTCTCAGCAGTGCTTGTGCGCAGCACTGACTTTCAGGCCACAGCTCTTGCAGGTTGCTTCTGCAGAGCTCGGCAGGTGAGGGCCTTCTTCACTGAAGGCCACCAGATTTGTCAGGCATGATTTGCCCTTAGTGAAATTATTTTGGCTGTCACCAATCACCTCTTTATTTTCCATGTGCCTGAGCAGTTTCCAAGATGATCTGCCCCATGATCTTGCCAGGCACAGCAGTGAGACTGACTGGGCTGTAGTTCCCCAGGTCTCTTCCTTTTTTTCTCCTTTTTGAAAATGGGGGTAATGGTTCCCCTCTTCCAGTCAATGGGATCTTCACCAGGCTGCCATGACTTTTCAAATATAAGGGACAGTGGCTTAGCAACTACATCCGCCAGATCTCTCTGCATCTGTCGATGTATCTCATCAGGTCCCATGGACTTGTGCAGCTTTAGGTTCCTTAGCTGGTGTTGAACCTAATCTTCTCCTACAGTGGAATGATAATTCTCACAGTTCCTGACTTTGCCTTCTGGGACTTGGGCTATGTAGCTGGAGATCTTGCCAATGAAGACTGAGGCAAAGAAGATATTGAGTACCTCAGGCTTCTCTGCATCCCAGGTGACCAGGTCTCCCATTTCCCTTCCAGAGAGGACACACCATTTCCCTAGTTTTACTTTTATCACCAGTGTACCCTATAAAAGCCTTTCTTGTTGCCCTTTGTGTCCCTGTCCAAATTTAATTCTAACAGGGCTTTGGCTTTCCCAGCCTGATCCCTGTCTGCTTGAATAATACCTTTGTATCCCTCCAAGATTATCTGTCCTTGCTTCCACCCTCTGCAGACCTTCTTTTTCTGCTTGAGTTTGGCTGGGCATATCTTGTTCATCCTTGCAGGTTTTTACCCAACTTCCTGGTGTTTTTGCCCAACTTCCTCTTTGTTGGGATACCTCACTCCTGAGTTCCTGTCCTTGAGTATCAGCCAGCCTTCTTAGGATCCTCTTCCCTCCAGCATTTTGTCACATGCTACATGTCACATGCTTGGTGTATTACCAAGCAGATCCCTGAAGAGGGCAAAGTCTGCTCTCCTGAAGTCCAAGGTAGCGAGCTTGCTGTGCTCCCTCCTTGCTGCCCTCAGGATCCTAAACTGCACCAATGTCATTGTCACTGCAGCCGAGACTGCCCTTGAGCTTCACATTCCCCACCAGCTCCTCCTTGTTGGCAAGGATGGGTTTAAGTTGGGCCCCAGATGAAGCTGACTTACTGGTTGGAGTGGCCAGAATTCTTTTGTGCTGCTCTTCAGGTGCTCTCCTGCTGATCCATGACCTCTTTCCAAGCTCTGGACATCTATCACTGACACTGGCATCAGACTGTGAGGAGCAGGATGGATTGAGGTTCCCCCCCCCCACAGCAACCCTAGTTTAAAGCCCTTTTCACCAGCCTGGCAAGCCAAGGACCGAACATGCTCTTCCCCATCTCTGACAGGTGAACCCTATCAGCCTCCAGCAGACCAGGTTTCTCAAAACGAGTCCCATGGCGTTAAGAAGCTAAACCCCTGCCTGTTTTGCTATTTAAATGACTCTTTCTAGTTCTACTTTTCCTCATGGATTTGCCATTTGGGCTTTCTGGTTTTCCCCATCAAGTACCTGCATTTCCTAACACTCTTTTGAATTTACATGATCAATTTTATTCTCCCCTGTTTAGCACAGATTGTCTTCCAGTGCTCTTGCAAGCCACAGTTTTGGCCAAGGAATCTTGTTAGACATTTGTGAGAATTTGGTATTCAAGACATTTACTAGAGTATTTTCACAACTCCCAATTGCTATGCTCTTAAATTTATATTTGTCTGCACACTCGGTTTTGCTAATCATTACCTATAGCATTATGTATACATTTCTTTAGCAGCATCGTTGGATATAACCTTCTGCTGGGACTATATTAACTTGCCTGCACAAAACACACGCAGTCATTTCACACCTGTGGGAACGGAGACGAAAAGCTTTTAGCTAGAAACACTTGTGCTAGCTGAAACTCTTTATGAATTGGGAGATAACCATCTTTCCTTTCAGGAACTGTAATTAAACAACTACTACGTCAGACCTGTATAGGTAATTTCTGTCAGAAGTCCTTAGGAGCATGACAGTGTTCCTCTCCAAACACACAGAAGCATCTTACTCTACATTTCCTGTTCCTTGGTTTGATTGCTTGTTGATAATGGAGTCCCACAAGCTTTAGGACATCCCCAACATGCCCATGTGGGAATGACTGTTGGCACCTACTCTCACTATCCTCTCCACTAAACCAAGACAGACATGTTGCCAGCTGCACATCTGCAAAGTACTAGAGGACTTTGTTATCTTGCACAAACACATTTTGCACTTAATCTGTGTGTTTTTATCTTTTTACTTATGCTTTGATACTGCAACAACGCTCCCTCACTGTGACTGGTGGAGCCCAGGCCCCCCTTGGTGGCACTGCTGGTCTTTTATGTTACCAATCATTAAAAGGTAATGAAGGATCCCATACACTAAGTTTCAGCCTTAACCAATCCTAAAGATGAATGAGAATTATTAATGCTTTGGCCTACAGCCATTTTTTTCATTTATTTCTTCTCTTCTTGAAGCTGTAGGGGTTTGCAGTAGTCTCTGGAGAACAGCACTTGTCACAACAAATAGAAAGTCCATAGCTTAAAACACAGTTATAATTAGAGTCAAGAATCGCAATTTGCCCCATTGCAGTTTGGAGTCCTCAGGGTCCTCCACACTGTCAGATGCACACAGGCCGAGGTCTGCATTCCACAGCTGATGAGTGGTCTAATTTCAGGGGAGAGACAGAGTAGGGTTATTGTCCATGCTCTTGTGGATGGGACATACACCTGATACTCCTCCCTCCTCCACCTCTCTAAATGCTTAGGTAAGCTTAGATCCTCCCTTTTCTATTTTCTGCTAAACCATTACTCAGAATACCCGTGGGAAGTGTATTTTTACACTGAGCACAATGCTGGGAGTGTTTGTGCACACCTGGGGAATGGGAGCCTTAGGCAACATAGGTCACCAGCGTATGTAGTCAATAATGCTACGAGCCTGATAGTCACTTCAGGCACAAGGACTGCCCTAGAGACATATATCAGCAAAACCTGGGGATTCCTTTTAGCAGTCTGGCCAAACAGGTTAGGGGGGAAAATCGATTAGACCACACTTCAGCACATTTCCATCTGAAATGTAGGTTAGGTGTGTTAGTTGGAATCTGCCCTGTGTGCATAAGCATCTGTAGTTTTAATTAAAGGGTTTCTGCTGTTGTATACGTACACAAGGGAGTGTGAACATGTCATGCTCAAAGGTGGTAATGCTACTGACAATTCATGTCTGCATCACAGTTCAACATGATGAGAGAGAGCATCACTGGGATTTTTCTTTCCTGCCCCAGGGTAGAACAGGCTGGGAGAAGTCCAGCATGTCATTTTCCATTTGTAAGCAATTTTTTTCTGTCATTTATACAGAAAAAGGACACAGGGGTCACCATTTGTAGCAGGTAAAGATATTGTGACCAGAGCCTTCAGTCAATTAAAGACAGAAGGAAGGAAAATGTTTCTAATTTGCTTTTGCCTTTTATGAGCTCCTTCTGGCACCCTGTTCTTGATCCCATGCAACGATATGTAGTCGTGGGAACAGGAGAAAAGTACTCCAGAAAAAAAAAAAAAAAAAAGTATTAAAAAATATATTCAGACTAAATAAGAGCCAAAGTCCACGAAGACTGGAATGTCATTAATCCTGCACACCAGCTGCAGGCATCTAACGTCCCAGCACAGCTGAAGAGAGGCAGATGATGTGTTTGCTTACACAGTGGGGAAAAGGGCACCCTGGCCCCACTGAACAAAAAGGCAAAATGCCAAGTGACTTTTAGGGATGTCTGCACTTTGGGGGATAAACTGTCTCAGAAACATCTGCATCTGCTGAGAAAGGAAATTCTAAAAGTCAGAATAAGCTAAACAATCTGGAAATGGTTTGAATATTGACTAATACAATGCTAGACTAGAGACATGAAATGAGACTGCAGCCGAAAATAACCACAACGACCACAGCATTCAAGAAGACTAAAACAAAAACACCAAACAATATCTAGAGCAAGTGTGGGAGACTGCAGCAGGCTCTGCAGATACAGGAGAAGATCTGGTACATCACCAAGTCACACGGACCCTACACAGACACTCCAATCACCCACTGAATTCCTTTGTGCTGTATTGTACGAGAAATTCCTCTACTCTAGGACCTGAGCTAGGAGGGCCAATATGAAAGTAGCAGAGCATAAAGCCACCCCCAGTTGCTCAGAGTTAGCAGGTGCTTGGAGCAGTGCTGAGGTTTGAACAGTCAGCATTGCTTTACCATGTACGGCATAGAATTTGCCTTTCTCTTCTAACCTGCCACTCTCCTTTGGCTCCCCTTCCTGCTTGCCTTGCACTGAACACATTCACAAGTGAAGGCTCACTGAGACCTAGCTTGAGCATTCAGTCATTAGGTACAGCATCTTCCTTCCAACAGCACACGATGGCAGTTATCCCCCCATAAGCATCAGAGCTCTGCAGCTGGTGACGTCACCTCACTGGAAATCCTGGAGCAAGAAATTACCTGTGCTCTGGAGCTGTTGATCAGAAACATGGCAATACTTTTAAAGCCTCTCAGCATGCTGTTCCTATCTGCCAGGTATCAAAAAACGACTTGCACATGCAGAAGACAAGTTATCTCTTTTGAGAAGATCTTCATTTGCCCTATATTTGAATTTAGCAACACTTTTTTGTGGGCAAGCAAAAGAGTAGGTGGGTGGGACAGCTGGGGATCTCATTACATCACAGACCTTTCTGCCTTCAAAGTTTCAAGAAAAACATCCCATACTGCACTCAAATCAAAGCTGAGGAAGATGCTCTTCTTTGACTCAGTGTCCCATGCTGCTACTTGTCCTCAGATTTTACTGTTACTTTTGATTTCACAAACACTATGTGGGCATCCCTCAGCAAGTCACAAACTTGGCAGCACCCTGCATACAGCATGGGAAAAGTAGCTGTAGCTCAGTGCTACCTTTATGATTTTTTTTTTTTTGCACACTGAAGTCTTCCACTTCCTTAACTCCTCCATCCTTCCCTTCTGCCTCAGCCAGGCTCAGCACTGCCAGTAATTTAGGGACTACAGATGTCACCATCACTTCTGCTCACCCCCGTAACAAGTTCTGGCATCAAGGTTCAGCCTGGAACTGAACCACCCACAGGCTAACTGAAAGCCACAGGATAAACATCCTAGGAGGGCCTCACACTCTCTCTGAAGTTTCCTAACTGTCTGCCAGCTTTTTTGTTTGTTACTGTTGTCTACTTTGTACCCAATTGTCAGTGTTTTTAATATCAAATTCTTCAGCATTGCCCCTTTCAATGAAAGAGGCTCCTCAGGGATACTGTGGTATTTATGAAGACATCCGTTCAATGTTAATAGCAGTACAAAAAAAAAAAAAAAACAAACGGAGTATTAGAAAAATAATGTAAACCAGGAGGGAAAACCACTACTCAGGCTCAAGTGCTGTAGGCTTCTGTCTCACCCATCTCAGAAATGCTGTGTGTTAAGGACACTGCCAAGGTTCAGACCCTTCAGTCTGAAACAGGAGCAGCTGCTGGGCGAGGAATTATTAATGCAGAGCTATCAAATCTGGAGAGTAGTAGCACAGAGAGGTGCTCTTCACTGCTGTTTGTAAAACACAAACCAATGGGTATCAGCTAGAATGACTGCTGATGACTCCCTGTTCCTTTTCCTCTACCCCTATCGCTCCAGTCTACCTCTTAAAGCTCTGAAGTTTCTTAAAGCTCTCTTTTCCCTAGATAGTTAGCATATGGTGAAATTTCATCTAAGACCTATCTTCCACCTCCTTCCTAGGAATCCATTTCTAGCCACTGCTGTGGAGACAGGACACAGGACAGGTAAACCCTTGCTCTGATCCACTAGATCTCCTGCCATCTTCTTGGGCTCTTTTCTTGTCCTGCCCCAAACACCTATCCGGGTCAGACAGGGTCAGTCCTGCCCTAAGGGCAGGAATAACACTGCACATCTGACAAGCACCATACCACAGATGGGCTACAGTACCCAAAAACATAAACCCATGCAATTTATCATCCAGCAGCATCTTCAGAGCTGGGAAAGGCATCCCTGCTTCCATATGCCTAATAAGATCAACATCAAGTACTCCACATCATTTTATTCATTATACACGGGCAACTTTAACCTTCATATTCTTCAGCATTATACCCTAGCCACATGTGCAATGAAGATCTCTGTTGGCATGCAAATTACAGGGTATTGCATGTTTCTCCACACCTCACCTGATACAGGGTATACTCCACTCTCCTGACTGAGTAGGGGAAGCACATCCAAGCCAGCACCTTTGCAGAACCACTCCTTTAGTTGCTATGAGCTTTCCTGGCCAAAAGGCTTGCTCAGCAATCCAGATGTTTCCACACAGATCCTACAAACCCCGCAGAAAAATGGGGATCGCTCCAGAAGCCCTCCCATAAAATGAGCTCATGGACACAATACTGAAAACTGGTTATTCCTGTGGCTTCTTTACTGGAGGAACTCAATCAATAAAGTCTGTAAGTGGAAAATTGAAGTTTTTTAGCTCTTTTACACCTGTCACATGAACGGCTTGGAGAGCTGCCATAGCTACTGACTGCACTGCACTGGCTAATGGACCATACGCCTTGAACAGAAATGAAAGGACAGACAGTCAACCAACCTATCCATGAGTGCCTGCCCAGCCTTGGCATAGAAATGCAATTCAGCAAACTCCTAGTAGATCACAGAAGCTGGGAAAGAGCAGAGTTTTAGAAAAACAAAGAGCACAGGTACAAAAGAAGCTGTACTTCGCACCTGCACCAGTGTCTGGAGGCTAAGACAGCAACGTGGCTGCAGTGCAGACATACAGGGAGACTAAGCACAAGACAACCAGCTAAAGTCTCCCAGCACGCACCATTCAACAGCACAACTGGAGAAAAATGGGATACGTCTCTCATCGCCACCCATGCAATCCCAGCTATCCCCAGCATTCAACATGACAATGTGTGCTCCTAGCTTTCTATCTTTTTTTTTTTTTTTTCTCTCTCTAGGACCAGCAGGGCTGCTTTCCTCATGGCTCAAAGCATATTTCAGAAGAAAGCAGAAGCTCTGCTGATCATCCTTAACTACAGGGAACCAGGCTGCCTGCTGCTGCCACAACCCTGCCAGCCACAGCACAGCATGTTTGATTCACTCAGGAAAGGGTGTAAGGCATCATGCTGAATCCCAACACTATTAAGCCTTCCCCACCAGTCTTGGCTGATCTTTTGATGCACTGCTGCAAAGCTAGCCCCATGGCCTATTTTCAACATTGTTTTGTATACCCCACTGAAATAAAACAGCATTTGAAAATTTTCTTGCTAGATACATTGCTCTCAGGACATATACTGCTCCAGAAGGGAACCAGCACTCTCTATTTTTTCTTTTCAGGTAGTCTAACCGAAGAGGTACCATTTGATAGTGTGCATTCAAGGGTTCCCTAGGGTCCTCTTTTCTTTCACTGCTTGTTTGTGACAAGGTTTATAAACTCTTTCCGGAGGTCCATGCTCAAGAGTTTCCTTTCTGGTACCAGTTCGGATCCTTATACTCACTCTGCTTTGGCCATTTACACAAGTATTAGGCCTGCTGCCACTTGCACTGCTTGAGCAGTTGCAGTGTTAGGATACTTTGGGACATCCCTGAGCATGCTGGCTGAGGTAAATCTGATGTCTTCTCACTCCCAGATGCATAATGCCCTCTGCTACATACATACTCACACACTCCTATCCCCTACATTCACACAGGACTTGTCTGTGCTAAAATGACCTTCATTAAGGAAAAAAATAGTGGCCAGAAAAACGTGCCAGCACAAAGGAGTACAAGATATGAACAAGGATGAAAATAAGCAGCACAGGACTGAGAAAGGGTGAGACAGAAGAAAGCACCATTTCTCCACCAGTGAGACTTCTGACTGCTCACAATTTCCAGCAGAATTTCTGAAGGATAAACATAATGGAATTCTTGATAGCTCCCACCTACATAAGCATCTCAGCAGAAATGGTTTACCTCCAAAAACCTTCCTGTATCTGTACTTCAACTTAAACTCACATCTTCCTGGAGAAGTTGGTGCTCCCATGTGACAAAAAAAAAAAAAAAAAAGCGGTCAGCACTGACAGATAATTGTTCATATGATCCTCTGATCTAAGGCTGCTGCCTAAGGCTGTCTAGATGAATGGCCCCTTAGAGATGCCACTGTTACGCTGTTGACCAAAGAGAGTGCTTAAGGATATCAGTGCATTAGCCTTGCTTCGATCGGTTCTCTGGCCCCAAGTCCAACTAGTATGGAATGAAAACCCGTCTGATCAAACCTTATTAGCCTCTGAACAGGACAGTCCCTGTTTGTGCTAACTCCTGAGTCATTCCCAGGAATGACTGCCCTTTAGGTCTGGGAAGGTCTGGGCCAACCCATGCCAAGGATGACACAAATATAAAGCAGCACTGATGATGGTGATCCACAGCTCATGAGTTTCCTCTTCAGTACTAATAAGGAAAACCCTCTGTGAAAAGCTGAGACAAGCGTCCAACCAAGCTACATTTTGGGAAATGATTCCTGTCCTCTCTATGCAATTTGCCCTGTGCTTCCTTTCAGTCTGTGCATGCAGAACTAGTTCTGAGCATCTCTGGAAGGCACCACGCAGCCCCTCAAACTGACGTTACAGCACAAGGAAATAAAACATGAACTGAGTTACAAAAGGAATATGGAACATATCGTCATGAGCGCAATCACACAACATGTGTGGGACTACCTGGGGATCAGGCCCAGTCAGCACAGGTTCACAAAAGGCAAGTCCTGCCTGACCAAACTCATCTTCATCTATGACCAGGTGACCTGCCTGCTGGATGAAGGAAAGGCTGTTGATGTAGTTTACCTAGACTTCAGCAAGGCTTTTGACATGGTCTCCCATAGTAGTCTCCTGAAGAAGTTGGCAGTCCAGGATTGGACAGGTGCACACTTTGCTGGGTCGAAAATTGGCTGGGCGGCCAGGCCCAGAGAGTGGTAGCGAATGGAGTTAAGTCCAGCTGGCGACTGGTCACCAGTGGTGTTCCCCAGGGGTCAGTGTTGGAGCTTTTTCTCTTTAATATCTTTATTGATGACTTGAATGAGGGAATTGAGTGCACCCTCAGTAAGTTTGCAGATGACACCTAGTGGGGGGGGGGAAGTGTTGTTCTGCCGGAGGGTAGGAAGGCCCCACAGAGGGACCTGAGCAGGATGGGTCTATGTGCAGAAGCCAATGGGATGAGGTTCAACACGGCTAAGTGCTGGGTCCTGCACTTTGGCCACAACAACACCATGCAGCGATACAGGCTTGGGGCGGAGTGGCTGGAAAGCTGTGCAGCGGAAAAGGATCTGGGGGTGTTGGTTGATGCTCACCTGAACATGAGCCAGCAGTGTGCCCAGGTGGCCAAGAAGGCCAACAGCATCCTGTCTTGTGCATCCTGGCTTGTATCAGGAGTAGTGCAGCCAGCAGGACCAGGGAGGTGATTGTCCCCCTGTACTCAGCTCTGGTGAGGCTGCACTTCAAGTGCTGCGTTCAGCTCTGGGCCCCTCACTACAAGGACATCAAGGCCCTGGAGCCTTGTCCAGAGAAGGGCTGCAAACCTGGTGAAGGGCCTGGAACACAAGCCCTGTGAGGAGCAGCTGAGGGCACTGTGGGTGTTTAGTCTGGAGAAGAGGAGATTCAGGGGAGACCTTATTGCCCTCTACAACTTCCTGAAAGGAGGTAGTGGAGAGATGGGTTTCAGCCTCTTCTCACAGGTAACCAGTGATGGGACAAGAGGGAATGGTGTCAAGTTGTGCCAGAGGAGGTCTTTTCCAAGTTAATGATTTTATGACTGTGCTCTAACGTGGTGCTGTGAAATCAGCTGGTAGTCAGCACACTGGAAGTTTTTGTTGTTTGACATAAGTCTCCCTATAATGTATCTGAATAACATGTTTGGACTGTTTGCTCACAGAACGATTCAGCTTTCTTCTTTCAGAACGCTGCATTACGATGTCTGGACAGCAGCACTTCTGCAGTCCTACTCAGCATCCTGCCCCAACATGCAATCGCAACCAAAATGCATCGGGCTGGACTAAGGCTCAATTAGTAACAGTGCACTCATGAAAGGGTGCCTTGAAGAAGCCAGTGAGGATGAACTGGGTTACAGGTGCAGTGGCTGTTACTCCCAGAGCAAACTAGGGTGTAGACTTGATTTGAACTGTAAATTTCCTGTGGTAACATTGTCTTTACCTGCAGCACAGTGCATGCACACATGCCAACTGTGACAGAATTGCATCAGCTCACACACATGCATGAGCCCAGCAGCACCAGAAACACTAAAAATTTTGGACAAGCATTTGTTAGAGCAGATAGAGACAAGCAGCACTCCTCAGCTCAGTGAGATGAGGAACACCAGGGGTGAACATCGCTGGTATGAAGAGAGGAGAAGGAAGTGGTCCACCATTTGAAACCCCTCTGGCATGAAGGCTGGCCAGTTTCGGCTTATGTCACTGCAGGATCACCTGCTCCAGCAGCATCCTTCAGCTGCTCAAAGGGAATCCTTCAGCAAAGTGAGAAGAGCTCTCTGCAGCACCACCTCCCATGTGCTCCTTTTGCAATTCATAAAACCCATTCTCCACTTGAAGGAAGACCTTGGCTGCTGCCACTAAACCAAGACTCCATCGCCTGATCAGGGTCTCTTTCAGAAGCACTTTTTGGGTGGCAGTTCTCCTAGTGAGCCCTTCTCCGTGCCATCCAGACACAGCACAACAACAGCAGGCAAGATGAGGCATGACAAGTCACCACGAAGCCCAGCCGCTCCACTAAGCAGGAGCCGGAGATACCTCACCCGCCTGTAGGCACTGACTCAGACATGCAGCAAAGCAGTAATTCCTCCCTGAAGTCATCTGAACTAGGTGGACCTCAGACAAAGCATTTCACAATTTGTGAATGAAGTCTGATTGGTTAACACACTGAATCATCTCCAAATCCTCCTTGGTCTCCCAAGTCAAACTCCTGGGAACCCTGTCCTCTAGTTGTATCACAAACATTGACTATGAGCTGGGACTTCCTTATAACAACAGACCTTTCTCTCCCCAAAGCTCCCAGCCTGCAGCTTTAGAATATATCAGTTTTGTTCACTGGCAAGTGCAAAGTCAAAAGAGGTATTCAGTAGTTTATGTCACTCTGTTAAATGTAATTTATGCAATGAAGACAGCTGGGTAGACTGGAAGACCCTAACAGGAGTCTTTTGTATTCAATTTATTGCTGAAGATATCTTCAGGTAACAAAAAAATATAACTTTTACAAACAGTTGACAGTCTGGATCTTTCTAAGGAGCTTTTTTATGCCTCTGTGAGAGCATACTCATAGCCATGGAGACAAACACATTAACCTCAAAACTGACATTCAAAGACTAATAAGACAGTGCGATGCTGTCTGCCCCACACTGCAAAGAACCCAGAAGAAAATTTAGCACATGTACAAACCAAGCAGAGCAGCATTTCTGCAGGTGTACTGGTGTTTTTCCAAAGCAGCTCTTCTGCTGTGGGTGTCAGTACCCAACACGTTTCCTATAATGTTAGGGGTCCCTGCCCCTCGTTGGAAGAGACAACTGCTGCAGCGTCACATCCCACAGGCAGCCATGGAAAGGGAAATTCAAGAATGCAGTCCAGCTGCCACAGAACAGTGCGGGCAGCCAGGCCACGAGCCATACACCCTCCTGTCACTCTCCACAGACAACAGAAGGGCTCCAAAAGAAGCTGCCAGGATGATATGAGGCAATCAGGCCATTGAAAATGGCCAGCTCAAAATAAATCCTGGATGAATTCATGGACAGAACATTTTCACCTGTAGGCTGAGTGTTGCAAAAGACTGATGGGTGTTTCATACAAGGGACATTGCACCAGAGGCTGGAAAAACTGCCAAAAGAAGTGAGGGTCTTACTGTACTAGAAGGCAGAGACCAAACATGTTCACTGTGCTGCAGCTTCTTTGCTGGTCTGAGAACAATGAGGTAAAAGGCTTGATGCTCTACCTGACTTTGAGGTCTGAGTTCTGATGATTGGGCAAGGGATTCAGCAGCAAGGGATTCTCCTTAATGTAGAAGAGGGCCAAAGGGAAACCTGATCCCTCTATCCAGAAAGGAATCTGAGTTGTTATCTTCCATAGCTTGCAGAAAGTGCTACTTTTGACTAGGATTGCCACCGACTCTATGAAAGAAAAGCTGTAACTGCACAGTGGGAAGATGCTCCTTAATGTCCAGCTGCCTCCTTCAGCAAGCACCTTAAAAGCTGTTTGTGGGTCGGAAGTGCAGGCCAGGATTTCCAGCAGGAAGGTGCTGAGTGGTACTTATCCCACAGGACTGAATACATCATGAACTTTCAAGTTCACCGAGCTCCTATGAGCCTCATGTCCATGAGGCCAAAGCTGAGAGGCTTCAAGATGCCTAAACAATTCAATACTACTATGGAAAAACTTTGTTCCAAATTCTCAGTTTCACGCTGATAGAAAATCCACAATCTAGATATACCTTACTGATAAGAAAGAAGCAGTTCTCAGGCACCCTGCATTTACGTTTTTAAAGTCCACTGGCATCTGATGGACAATGGACAATAGGCACTCTGTAGAGAAGATGGACAAATTCTGTTGCTCCTGAAGAACACGTGCTCCTGCAAGCATTACACAGGATGCTAATGAGGTTTAATGTGAAGCATTAATTTATCTGAATCCACTACTAAATGAAGATCAGAGCCAAGAGAGGATACACGCTTTTTTGACAAGGCATTTAAGAAGTGGAGAATGAAAAATCAAATGCAAGCCACAAATGGCAACAGAGGGTCTCCCTCTAGCACTTTTCCAGGGCATGGCTGGCTAACCTCACTCCCTTGTGTTGTTATTTTTGTGTTCTTTTACCCCTTGTACTCTCTGGACTGAAGGAAGGAAGGATGTTTCACAGGAAGGAAGGACAGGCTTGGCTGTAGTGAGACGGGACCACACAGCTTCCGGCCCAGCACTGTTCCTTTCTACCAAGGAGGGAAGAACTGGGAAATTTGCATTTTGTGTCTCATCTACGTTGCCACTAAGGTGATGAATTTACTTAATTCCAAATACCACAGAGCTTAGTCCAGCTCCTGCTCCAAAGGGGGCTGCATCAAAAGGTGCAGCAAGTTGCTCAGGGCTCCATCAAGTTGCGAAAATCTTCAAGGACTGTGACACCACAACCCCTGGGACCCTGTCCTATGTTTGACCAATCTCCATTTATTGTCTCGCACCCTTTCACCGCACACCACTGACGTGAGCTCAACTGTTTCTTCTCCATGGTGGGGGCACCAGGAAAAGGGGATCAGACACTCCCTTAATCTCGCCTCTTCCAGGAACCTCAGTTCCTCACCTCCCACACCAAATACTCAAGCTCTGCAACTGTATCAGCAATACTCCCTGACTCCCTGGCTGGATGCTTCAGACCCAGGACATGACTCTTCAGACACCATCGCGCCAGCACTGAGCAGAGAACAACCGGAAAAAAAAAAAGTCTTACACTGCAAGCAAGCTTGAACCATAGACAATGGAGGCAAAACTGAAAGGTGAATGGTATGGATCTGTGGGTAGGGGCTTAGGAGCAAGTTCCTGTTTTAAGACAGCCAGGGAAAGGGTGCTGCAGGACAGGGCTGGCTGCCACCACTGCTCTGGGAGATGTGAGGAAGGTGACCCAGGCTCAAGGAGCATTGTGCTGGAGCCAAGGTGCCTTGCTGCTGATGCTGGGAGGACCTGTCATCCCACCCCGGAGACAACCCATTCCCAATGACAGCAAGGCTTTCCAGGACTAAAAAACAGCCAAAGCAGACAACAGGGTGCAGCTGTTTTTCTGCATGCAGCAGTTGCTATTTTACCATGCCTGTGCCTAAAGCCAACCTTACATCCATCCCTAACCCAGCTCTCTGGAGCTCACCTTTGCTGTCTGCAGTCTGCAGCATCCAAACAGCCCAGCTTCCAGTCACTGCAGGAGAACAGTCCCCTCTGCCTCCCCAGCAGGTTATAGCATTGCTTCTGCACTCACCTTCAAAAACTCAGTTTCATAGCTTTTCCAAATCACTGATGATCATTCTGCACCCACTCTCTCCTGCATAGCATCTCTAACAATTTGTTTCAGATAAAAAGAAATGCCCTGTTCCAAACAAACCATGACATAAGTGGCAAGATCAAGAGAATTTAAGAGCTTCTGCAGATACTTTATCACGTTCTGTAGCCAAATCTCAGAGAAATTTCAACATCCACATGTTATATAGGATACCTTTATGTTAAGATATTAACAACACATTCAACAACACTAAAAACAATCCGAAAAAATAGATATACAGGATGTGATACAAACAATGGAGTGAGAAGCTTCATTAGGATTTCCCAACTGCTCTCAGTTAATTCTTACCACAATGCAGTATTAACAGTTACTTATGATCATACAGGAATTGTTGTTCTCCAGTAAAAACAAACCTATTTCCAAATGATTCACACTACCTGAGGAATTAATGTTTTTTCAGCTCTGTTCCAGATCCTAGGTCAGGAATCGCATTTCTATTCTGGTAAATTCCACCAAGATGTCACTTGTAACAACAAGTTCTTGAAGCAGTTTCATCAGATTTTCCCTTTAAGGTAAGCCACTGCACTCCCACGTGAGGCACAGGCACCTCAAAGGCACAAGCAGCTGAACGTACTGCAGCAGAATCAGATGATCAGCGTAAGCTTGGAGTTTCTGCAGCCTCCTTTCAGCTTTAGAAATGTAGCCTGTGATTTTCAAAGTCACCCAGCAGGGAAGCCATAAGCCAGTGCAGTAGTTTAAAACCCAGATAACACATATAAAAGCAATTTATATAAAAACTATTTTGAGAGTAAATATGAAAACGAAGTCTGACAGATGCTGCTTCAACACGTAACGAGGCTGCAGCACTGCAGCAAAATCTGTCATTTCCAGCTGTATGATGTCACACTGCATGCAGGCACAATGTGAAAGAGCTGACAATGCCAAGAAGTAGAGTGCTACACTGCTGCAGAACTGTGAACCAGTTTTCCTTTCTGCAATTGTCTGGATTGCATACTATAACAGAGCAAAACGTGTTAAGTGAAATAGCTGATGTAAATACAAATGGGTTAGAGCTAAAGAGCTGCTCAACCTTATGTTAATTTTAGCCAGTCACGTAGAAAGGCACGTTTTCAGCTTAGGATGAAGCTACCATTTAGAGTTCAGTTAAACGCCCAAAGACTGAAACACAAACTTGAAAACTATTGACACAGGTGACTATTGACACACAGTGACAATGTATTCTTGCCAGCCTCTATTCCATCTTTCCTACTATGGCACTTGTATTTCCAATTCAGCACACTTGCTACTGCCCACTCCTGTAGATGCAAATGCTGGGCTGACCTGCACATTGTCCGTGGGTTCCCAGAGCAGGAGAGCTGCTGTGCTGCAGCCATGGGAACCTTCCTCAGCTGTCTGGGCAGGATGACTGCTATGCTGTGACACAGGTTGGGCAGCCCTCTCACATCACCTCCTACAGAAGCAGAAGCTTTTCTCTCCTACTGTGCAGCCTGACACATGAGCCTCAAGCTTCAGAGGCTTTGTAATATTAACCACCAAAGTTCATTCTTACCAGGGCTAAGAAAGCCTCAGTTCTCATCTCCTCCTCCTGCTGCTCTGCTCTTTCAGAGACAGGCAGTGCACACTCAAGGATCTCTCTGGTCTCAGCCACAAAGGTGTTTGCAGGGTGTCTGAATGAAATCTGTCCCTTTCCTTCTGAGCAAGAGATCACAAATCCAATCAAGAAACAAGGGCTTTCACTGCAAAAAAATGTATTTATATTCACCAACCACCTCTTAGAGAACCATCAAGTTTGCAATTTAAAATTGCAAACCTCAAAAATAGCTAGGTGAACGAGTCAATTTGAAGCTAAACGAGGTCTGATACTATGTCCTGGGTTATATGGGAGGTCAAACTATGACTTCATCTATGACTTAAAAAACAATTAGCTAGGTAAATTCAGAACTATGTTTACAGTCAGTGGCCAGTACATGCAGAACAGATAAAAATCGTCAAAGCCTACACCTTCCCTTCATGACATGAAGGAGGCAAAACCACCACACAATCTTCCCCAAGCCAGGGCAGATTGCGAGGGGGTGGTGAGGGAGCACAGGTACTTTTCATCCCAGAGCACCGCACGCGAGAAGCAGGACCTGCCCGCAGCACCAAGTGGCCGGCCTGCTTCTGCCTTCGAAGGGAGGAACGAGGGCTGGCACCGAGCACAGCCATGCTGTAGACTCCCAGCTCCCTGGGGCTGGGCAGCACTGGGACGAGGCAGCACAGAACGGCCGGTGTCGAGCCCCAGTGGGACAGGGAGCAGCAGAGGGAAGCCTTCCCCTTGTACAAGATGCATGCATGCATTAGCAGCTTTCCAGAGAATCTGGGAGACCAGTGGATTTTGCTGGCCTAAGTTCGATCAGACCCCAGATGATATGGCTCAAAAGTTACTTTGAGAAGACAGTATTTGAGGTGTGCTGAATCCAGTGAAGCTCTGGCACACAAGGCCAAAATTGTTTGGACTTAAGTACAGTAACTTTTCCACTATAGTGCTCTAAATGTGAAGTCTATACTACTGCTGCTCAAGTGTGGACAGTGCTTTGTGTGAGCTGCAACTTCCCAAACAGAGTGCCCACAGTCACCATGAAAGTAAAGTGATTGCGCAGATGCAAACAGGGGCATGCAGGTGGCAATACTTAATACAATCAGGGAACATTGACATTGCAAAACTGACCTCACAGTGTCCAGAACAGATCCTTACACTGATAATTCAGTCATTTTTAGACAGGCCTGCCCTGTGCCTGACACTACTTGTGCCTTCTATCCCCACACTGCTCCTCTCCAGCCAGACAAGTGTCCTCTGCTAGGACATAAGTAGGCAGGGTTAAAGGGGCTTGGGGGCAGCTAATTAATTTTCACCCAGATCCACTCTTGCCACATGGCTGTACACTGCATCAGCTGGGGGAGAACTGGAAAGAGCACCCAGAGGAGAAAGCTGCCAGGAGGAGGGGAAAGGCAAACCCACCTCCTTCAACCACCATGCCCACCTGCACTGACCTAGCATTTCCCCAAACCGTGACTGGAGAAAATGTAGAAGTCCCATTGTCTCCTCCAAGTTGCATCAGTGAGCATCAGCTCCCATTTGCTTGTCACACAGAAGCAAACTTAGCAGCTGATGTCTCCCTACATTTTATAGCAGTGTATTTTGGCAACCTTGTTCCTAAGCAGATAAATGCTCCATTTCATTCCCTGGGCTACTGGTGTGGATCCTAATGGGTTCCACTACTGGCACAACTCACCCAGCTCTCACTGCTAGACACAACACTCCTGGCAAAAGGCTGCATAGCAGGCTGAGTATCATATTAAAAACTAATTTAATCTAAAAACCCTCCATCTTTTCAACCCTTCATTATAACAGTGCATTCACCTTTCTGTATCGTGTTTCTATGAGAATCTCAAAAGTTCAGTAATATAAACACTACGTTTGTTGTACAACCCCTATGAGCAAGCACCAAAATAGTCTCAGCTGTTTTACCAAGAAGGTAGTAGAAACTGCTTGTGTATGGTGTTTGTGCTTGTGTGTCTACTGCCAGTGCACTTAGACAGGTGCAACAAACAGCCTTGCCTATCTTGCTCCACCCTGCTTGAGGGTTAAAGAACAGAGAACTGAACTGTGCCTTACAACCCCTTATCTGTCGAGATTAGCGCCCCTACAGGGGAACATCACTGCCAAAACCTACAGAGACACAAAAAGGGTGAGATCTAAGCTGGCACATTTTGTATGGCTTTGGATTTTAGCCAACATCATGCACTCTGATTTTCAGGCTGCTGAGACAATACAAATCCCACAGACTCTGCAGGAATGGTATACAGGTATCAATCGCTTGTGGGTTTTTCCATCAAACTGAATCTGTCACCAACTCCAAGCCCTCAAATCCAGAGATATGACCAACCATCCACAGGGTCTGCAATGGGTGTCCATCTCGGTCACCAGATGGAGAAGTCTGCCTTTGTCTGTTCACCTGGGCAAACAGCTGAGTCTGGGATGGGTGCAATGAACCCCACCTTTGGTGACCACTGATAGTAGAAGAGATCAAATTAAAGTACTCAAAAACCTCAAAAAATGTAGGCTCTGAAAAACAAAGGGAATAACAGTATTAAAAGATGAAGCAGACCACCAGCACCAGAGATGGAGGAAGCAATAGCAAGCAACAATTGCTCATCAGCTGTCACCAAGTATTTCAAAATGTGTGCTTTCTGCATCACATACACAGATCCAAATGTTACCTAAGAAGGAAGACTGTACAATGGTTTTAGACAAGTGCTCTCCTTCCAATATGTTTTAAGAGTTCCCATGACTTGCATTGCAGTAGTTAGTGCAAAACATGCTGCCGCTCCTGATCATCATCATATCAATCTTCCAAAGCAAATGGCCTCCTAAACAAGATTATTTGCTTCATTTGCGCTTAACATTTGCATCAAAAGTGTTCCATTTTGTGATTTGGCTCAGTTACACCAACCAGACTTTTTGAAAAACTTCTGAAAATAACAAGGCATGTCTTATTTGTTTCCTTGCTGACCGCTGCCCTTGGTGGGAAGGAGTGGCTTCACAGAGGATGAGCACAATCTCAGAGCCACTTGGACCAGAACAAAGGCAGGGAAGTTAGTTACCAAGGACTTGCCTACTCTTAAGTTATTCTGTGCTTCCATATCTCCTTATCCTGATTTACTCCTGCCCTCAGGAACTTTTAGCCACATGTCCAAAAGAAACAGAACAAACAGCCTTCCAAGCTTTCCTTCACTTCCAGGGCCTGGCCCATTAGAGAGGGCTTAGATGACCCAACCAGTCCCAGCTGCCAGGGCACAACCCCAGACAGGGGCTGTGCTCACCACAGCTGAGCAGGGTCCTGCTCTGCAGCCCCACGCATAGCCAGTGTTCCCCAGGGCCTTTTGGAGCCTTCTGGGAGCCCATCCAGCTCAACAGCTTGGCAGGCAACAAACGCAGGAAGAGAGAGCAGATCCTTTTCTGCTGTATGAGCAAGCTTAATCAGTACTGGGAAGAGTTCAAGTACAGGAGCCAGTGCAGCCATCCTTACTGTCGTGGATCCGACACAACAGAGGGATTACGCTTCTGCAAGTACCACCGATGTGAAATGGCCACGTAGCACACTGTGCCTACTGAAACACATTGACTGGTCATGGGCTTTATTAACTAACCAAAGCACATAATTGTTGGTTTTGTACTCACACATGTAGCAGAAATAGAGGAATACTGTCCCTCTTCATTATCCAGTAGGCAAGGAAATGCATGTCTCTGCCAAAAGACCGTAGGCATATGGTAAGTAACTGCATTTTTTCTAAATCCTGAATGCCGAAGAAAACTCCAGGGTTGTAAAATATTTCCCCTTTTACTATCGTCACTATGCAGTGTCATTTAGGAGAGATGTCCGCTCAGGAAGCTCTCAGTTCAACTGGAGACTTGATAAGAAACAACCTCAATGCATGCTGCAATTGTGAGCACTATTTCCAGTGACTTTGTAGAGAGTTTTAATCGTATTTATGCACCTATTAAAATCGAATCCAACTGCACCTAATCAGAAGGTGTTGACTAGTTGGTATGGTCACTTTAACTTGGATTTGATTGGTTTAAAGGCTTCAAGTGTAGCATTAGAAAATGCAAATTTGCAATGAAAGTGTGGTCACCAAGGACAAGCACCAAAGGTCTGCTACTCTTGTCTGCAACAACTTGTGACACCTGGCAAAGCCAATTGCAGTATTTTAGTAAGTTTTATGAGGAGAAAATAAATGAGATTTTGTGATGTTAAATCAGTGAATTCCCTCAAGACAAGGGAGCAAAGTGGGCTTAACCTGATTAACAAAGGCAGAGAGTATCAGAGAAGCTCACACATAACAGGGAGAACATTATCCATCATAAATAAGAGCAAGTGGGCTGGGAAAAAGAGGAAAAATCAGATAAATAAACAACTGACAGGAAAGCAAGTTGATAGTTGCAGGAAAAAAAAAAAAAAAAAAAAAAAAAAAAATAGCTAATGGTTATTCACAGGAACCCCATGCCTTAAGTGTCTAGAAACCTCAAGAAGGTCAATTACACGATAACCGTAGGAGAGAACTCTACACCGAGTGTTTGACGTGTATTACGCATTTAATTATCTCCAAAACGTCGGTGAATTTCTGCACGCCTTTGCAGAGTACCCGCAGCGCTCCAGCCTGGCTAAAAGGCCGTGTGCCTTCCGGCCGGCCGGCCGGCCGCAACGCGACCCCACGGCCAGCTCCTGGCCCCGCTCCGTCCCCGCCGCCGGGTAAACGGCTGGTTCAGGAGCTCGGGAGATTCCTCGGAGGCAACCGAGCATAGCCCGAGCCCGCCCGAGGGCGGCTCCCACCGGTGGCGGGGCAGCCCCGCGGGGTGCCGAGCTCCCCGGAGCGACTGCCGCGGGCCGCGCGGGCGGGCCGGGCGCGGAGCCAGTGCCGGAACCCGCCAGGCCCCAACGCGGCGGGGCAGGCCCG
>NC_048915.1:162680-219355 GCF_011077185.1 Oxyura jamaicensis
CCGGACGAGGCCGCGGCACCCGCCCGCCCGCGGCCCTCCCCGCCACCCTCCGCCGAGCCCGCCCGCGGCGCCCACCTCTGCCTACCTGGGCAGCAGGAGCGGCCGCGCTCGGCCTCCGCCCGCGGCGCGCTCAGTCCGCGCGGGCAGCCGCCGGGGCGACCCAGGCTGGGGGAGCCGCGCCGCGACTCGGGCAGCCGCAGCCCGCGGGGATCGGGCTCGGGCTGCGGGTCCGGCCGCTGACAATGAGAGGCGGGCCGCGGCACCGGGCGGCGCCTGGCGTCACGGCGGGGGGAGCAGGGCTGGCGGGGCGAGGGGCGGGAGCACGGCGCTGTCGGGCGGGGTGGGGGTCGCGGGCCTGTGTCCTGCTCCTGCTCTGTGCCGCCCGGCTCGGCCGCAGCACCGCCCCGCGACGCCCTCCGCCGGAGCTCGGGCCCAGGTCCTACGGCTTCCTTCACTTTCCCCGTAGCTGTGAGAAGCCGGTGAAGGAGCTTCGGCCATTTTGGGGGAAAGCCGGGCGTGGGGCTGCCGAGTCGGGCCAGGCCTCGCGCAGCCGGGCGGCCCCGCACCCGTCGGGCCCCGCTGCTCGCCAGGCCGGTCCCGGGGGCGCGGCCGGAGCTAACTTTAGTGCCTCCTAATTTAGTGCCTCCGGTGGAGCAGGTGGATGTGGCCTGGAGGAGACTGCGGCCCATGGAGATCCCCCGCAGGGGCAGGCCCCGGGCCCGAGCTGCAGCCCGTGGAGAGGAGCCCACGCAGGAGCAGGGGTCCGGGGGGAGCTGCCGCCCATAGGGGAACCCGTGCTGGAGCAGTTTGCTCCTGGGGGATGGACCCCGTGGTATGGAGCTGTGTGGGAGCAGTTCTTGAAGAGCTGCTGCCTGTGGGCAGCCCCTGCAGGATCAGTTCAGGAAGGATGGCATCCCGTGGGAGGGACCCCACGTGGAGCAGGGGCAGAGAGTGACCGAGAAGGCGCAGCAGAGGCAAAGCATTAGGGACTGACAAGCAGTCCCCATTCTCTGTTCCCCTGCGCTGCTCAGGCCAAGGATGTAGAATAGGGTGGATGGAGCGAAGGTGTTTTAGTTTCTCACTGCTCTAGCTTGTTAGTAATGGACAATAAAATACCTTAATCTCCCAATGCTGAGACTGTTTTACACGTGAGGATAATTGTTGAGTGATTTGCCTGTCCTTATCTCAACCCTTGAGCCTTTTTCATCTTACTTTCTTTCCCTTTGAGGAGGGGGAGTGAGAGAGCAGTTGTGGTGGAGCTCTGCTGCCCAGATGAGTAAAATCAGCACAGGTCCGTGCAACCCAAAGATGTTTAGATGGAGCTGGAGACAAGAGAGTCTCTCCTTATAGTAGGTGGCAGAAAAGGTTGTGTATTCCCAAGGGTGCAGAGTAAATAATGTGACCAGAAATGAGGTGGGGGGAGGGGAGATAAATGCCCATAAAATCATGAATAGTATGAGGAAGCAGAGACTGTCAGCATGTCTGACAACAGAAGGGTGTAGCAGGTTTAAACAAGCAAAAGTAGCTCTTGCAGTTTATGGACTGCTTGATAGTATGAGAAGTGCATGACCACAGGATGCCACAAACACCAGAGGTATGAGTAGGAAAAGGGATTAGACAAGCTCAAAGGTAACAGACTTCTCAGTAGTTATGAAAAATACCTAGTCATCTCCTAGTCTGTGAAGTGCCTGAAGTGACTTTTCAGATGCTCTTTCTATTCTGTACTTGCTGTTTCTATGGTGAATTTAAGTGAGGTATGTAAGTTGATCTAACAGCTTGCTAATGATGATACATGCAGTTCTGTCCTGTCCTCCTGAAACTACTTTTGAGTCTGTGCTGCTTCTGTTGCACCCCTTCTAGCATTTGTTCTGTTCATTAAACTGGCAGAAAATTAACATGATGTGAATACTTTTCTGCCAGTTTAGTGAGTTGAATCAGCCCACAGGTTTATGAGCCAGTGGCATCCAAAACATTTTTTTTTTCCTGTTCACTGCAAGGAAGATAAGTTTTTTTAATGGCAGTTGAAATTCTTACATTATTACTTGATTCCTGGACTTCAACCTTTAAGTATTAACATCAGGGTCATGATAAGATTCCAATATTTATTGAATTAGCTTCTAAAAGCTTCTGAAAGAGCTGGAGCCTTGGCTATGCTAGGTGCCACACAGACCTTAGGAATATGAATAAACACAGTTAAGTGGGGAAAAAAAAGAAACATCTTATTATGACTCCTGTGTTATAGTTACAAGATTCTACCATGATGTCCCCTAGGAGCCCACAACCATATCAAGGTACAGCAACAAAGGTACTGATCTCTGAGAAGCTTGAGAAGCAAGCAGCAACATCAGAAACAGGACAATGTCATATTCAGCCTATACCATCTTCCTCCTGGTAACAAAGCATATGCTGTGGCGTTACAGTGACGATGCTATGTCATCTTTAGACCAAGGCTCTTCATCTGTCTTCAGCATCATAAGACAGAATCTGACACATCTGGAAAACAGCACAGTGGGTAGTGGTTGCTGTTGGCAGTAATAAATGGGATTTGCATGCACTCAGAGCTATGTTTGTCTGAATATGTTAGACAACTCTAGTACAGACTCAAGTCTCATTTCAGTCTTTCTTCCTAGGCAGTAGAAATGTCATTAAAGTCAACTGAGTTTAGGGGGTATTTCACCCCTTCCTGGAGCAAACATCTTAAAAACATCAGCTGAATTAGGCATACATGAGACCAGAAGGATGCTTTTGAGTGCCAGGGAAGCTGGCTTATGTCATTGAAAGACTGCTTTCTATCATTTTTGAAAGAATCACAGAACTGTAGGGGTTGGAAGGGACCTCGAAAGATCATCGGGTCCAACCCCCCTGCCAAAGCAGGTTCCTCAGAGCAGGCTGCCCAGGTAGGCATCCAGACAGGCCTTGAATATCTCCAGAGAAGGAGACTTCACAACCTCCCTGGGCAGCCTGTTCCAGCGCTCCATCACTCTCACCGTGAAGAAGTTCTTTCGCATGTCGGTGTGGAACTTCCTGTGTTCTATTTTGCGTCCGTTGCCCCTTGTCCTGTCCCCACAAACCACTGAGAAGAGGTTAGCTACATCCTTCTGTCTCCCACCCCTCAGATATTTGTACACATTGATAAGATTCCCCTCTCAGTCTTCTCTTCTCCAGGCTGAACAGACCCAGGTCTCAGCCTTTCTTCATAGGGAAGATGCTCCAGGTCCTAGGGAAAGTTCTAGTAATTGGAAAAAAAAGACAAATGTCTCCTTCCTTAGTTGTTGGAATATCCTGCACTGAAATTTAATTGCAGGGTTCTGCAGTGAACACGTAATGCTTTGACTTTTATTTAATTCTTCTGTTTTGAATAAATTCTAATTTGTCATTGAAATAACTATCTGTTGGAACAACACGTACTTCTTTACATTTATTTTTTTTAAAGTGTTTTACTTTACCTTTGTGCTCAATATTACCAGAGTATAACTGGAGTTTAACTCTTAGAAATCATGCAGCTCTTGTGTGCCTTCTTTGAAATGCATGTGTTCTCTTGACTGTGATCCACAGACAATTAATGACTCAATAAATATGGACATTGATCTCTGACATAACAGCCTCCTCCTTTCAGCTGTGTGATGTTATTTATCTTTCATTTATGATCCTTAGTGTTTTCCTATACTAATTCCACTTTTTTTTTTTTCAAATATGAATTCCTGAAGCATTATACCAAATATTTACCAGCATTGACAATGGTGTAATATTGGACCACATGCCTTCTTGAACTAGCCTATAATCAAATAAAGGGGACAGTTTCTTTGCTCTTGAATTACACCATGTCTTATAATTGCCCAAAGAACAGTAGTGGATCATGTTCTATTCTATGGTATTTTGCCATTCTGGTTTATCATTGGAAGTAGGCAAGACGGGAAGAACAAAAGTACAGTTGATCCAGATGAGGCAATGGGAATGGACCATCCAGTCTCTCAAAGGATCATTATCTGTGGTTTTATGATTCATGGAAGTCCTCATACTGGGTAGATGAGAAATGTTCAGGAGGAGACACTTTGCCTCCAGATCCTCATGCACAGGTACTTACCATCTTGCGATTCTTAGCTGGGAATTTTCCTTGGCTTTGGGTACTGTTGCCAACCCAACTCTTTCTGGAAAATGCCAACCCACTAAATCAATGACCAAAATACTCTGCTGGGAAGTCTGTTTTTCAACAATGTCACTCCCCTGATACCAAAGGACAAAGTTCAGTTTTAACTGTAGAAGCAATTCAGTTGCTACTGAATCTACTGCAATCTACTACTTACTAGAAAACAGACTTGATCCTGGGTCTTCTACTTCCTATGTGTGTTTTAAGTACTGGTCTGGACTATCAAGGTCTGGCTCTCCTTACACAAATCAAGCTCAGAAGAGGGTATGTACAAAGAGGCTAAAATTTTCTGGCTGGAAACTATCATGGGGCTGGGGAAAGTCGAGCAGACTGTGATCCAGCAGTTATGGGAAGGATGTTGGGTAGGAAGGTTCCAGGTACTCTTTTGAACACTGGAGAAACATTTGGACAGAAAAGGGTCCTTCATGAAGGGCAGGCTCAGAACACTGGTATGGAAGCAGAGATAATACCTCCCAAACCAAGGAGATTAGATGAAGAGAAAATTGCATTCTTCAAGGACTTCTTGCAGGATTCCCTAAGACATGGGTTTCCAAGTACCCTGCCTCTATTTGCTCATTGATCTTTAATTCAGTTAAGCTATCTTCTGCAGGCTGAACAACCCAAACTTTCTCAATCTTTCTTCACGAGGTGCACCAGCCTCCTGATCATATTTTTGTGGCCCTCCTCTAGACACATTCCAACAGGTCCATGTCCTTGGATTGAGACCCCACATCTGGAAACAATACTACAGGTGAAGTATCACAAGAGAGCAGAGGAGGAGAATGACCTCAGTTGACCTGCTGGCCACACTTCTTTTTATGTAGCTGAGGATATGGTTGGTTTTGTGGGCTGCAATCACACATTGCCAGTTCATACCCATTTTTTCATCCACCAGTATCTCCAAGTCCTTCTCTGCAGGACTGCTCTCAATCAATTCATCATCTAGTCTGTATTGATACTGAAGATTGCCCCGACCCAGGTGTAGAACTCTGCACTTAGCCTTGTTGAACTTCATAAGGTTTGCATAGGCCCACTCCTGAAGTCTGTCAGGGTCCCACTGAATGGCATCCCTTCCCTCTAGGATATCAACTGCACCACTCAGCTTAGTGGGATTGAGCATACCCTCAGCAAATTTGCAGGTGACGCTATCTCTATCATTGATGTAGTATCATTGAATAGTATTTGTTCCAGCATGGACCCTTAAGGTATACCACTTATGTATTACTCGTTTCCTCTTGGACAATGAGTTACTATTACTCTGGGCACAGACATCCAGCCACATTTCTTTGCCCATCTAACAGTCCATCCATCAAAACCCTATCCCTCCAATTTAGTGTGGACATGGACAATGATGTAAGCAAGAATATGAAAAAAAACATTCCAGTTTGAAATTCAGCAGATGGAAACAAAAGGTTCCATAAAGAGCTGTAAGAACCAGAAGACTTGAATTTTTCATGACTTGTAAAAAGTAGTGAGAGCTACATGTCATTAAGAATTCCTGTGACAACTGATAAACTGCCAGAGGAGAAGGGGAAAAAAAAAAAAAAAAAAAAAAAAAAAAAAAACAACAACCTGATACCATATACCTTAAAGCCTGTCCAGTCCAGTCAAAGAAAGAAAGCAGTGAGGGTTGTGCATCATGTATACCTTCCCTAAAGGAAGACTAGAAAATTCTTACATAAAATTGGCCATATCACTTTCAGAGCAATTTGCACATTGGGAACAAGGTGTTCCTAAAAAAGATTAATTCATACCTTAAAGCCCATTAAATATACCATGCTGTTAATCCTGATAGAGTACTTGTGGTATTCAGCTTATACCACTTCAGAGACATGGGTGCTTTCATAAGGATTCCAACCCAGATATGCTTACACAGGCTTGCATTTTGAGCTGGGTTGATTTACACAGCTCCAAATGCACTAGGTTGAAGAAAATCAAGGCAAAATTGGCCTGCATATTTAAATACGTATCTCCAGCTTTAATGGTGCAGTGTTAATCACCTGGTAAATCCCACACTTAAGAGCATACGAAACAACAGCCCTAAAGAGGATGATGTTCTCTTTATACATCACAGCAATCTTTATTCTTCCCCTGTAACATCTCATTGGATTCTTCACTTTACCACGTCATTCCTCAAAACGTAGCAAGTAACCCCATCAGCCCAAGGCTCACGATGAGAATTATTCCCAGATTAACTGCTGATACAGCCTATGCTTCACAGCATCGGAGCAAGGAAGGATTAGCACACTGAATGTATTCTCTCAGCTCTCCCCACCTCAGAATGTAATTTACACATGAGATTCATTTCCAATTCACAGGTCACTTTAGAAAGAGCAGGATTTCACAAAACCATACAATGCATTTATTCATGTTCCTGTGGATTCAAAGGACAGTGATGGCTCCTCATCTGCAAGCAGCTAGTGATTCCTCCAGGCCTGTCCTTGTTGAAAAGGAACTCTGTTGCCCCAGGAAAGCAACAGCTGTTATTCCTAAACTACAAGATTTAACCTAAAAGTTTTTTGTAATAGGAAACTGTCGACTGAATTTTGACTGAACACAACTGTTAAACTCACCATCCTCTTCCAAACTTGCCTGCCAGCATGCCACACCAGTTACAGATGCAGCACTGTGTTCAGAGGACTACACACAAACATTAATGTCACAACATGCCAAATCTAGGTAGTCAAGAAGGTTTTGTTTGAAGATGGTTAGAGCTGTGTCAAATTTCAGAACTTCTGGATTTTATCATTTCATTTAATTTGCTTAACATGTTTGTTATAAGATTAACTACAATTCTGCTTTCTCTGTCAAGTCTCCAAAACAGTCTCAGGCCAGCTCCTGAACATACACTTCTGTGGTAGTAGTTGTTTTTAGGAAGCACTCATTCCTGCTGCTCAGCAAGATGAGCACACTGCATGTAAAAAGGATTAACAATGGGAAAAAGAACATCTGAGTGATTCTGGTAATGCCTTCACAGCTGAAATGAAAAACAAAGTCAGACTAAACCACGTGACATGCCAGAATACTTTTATAAAATAAATTGTTTACTAAATACAGACATGCACACACAGATTCTCACCTCTTGAAAACATATCTATATACTAGGATAGAGGCCAACTTCCCCCTTAATACCTGAAAACAATCAAATGGAGTATTGTAAACACTGTTGTGCTGCACACTAAAGACTGCTGTAGTGCATACTGCTCTTCTCGTTCCTCATTGCAGGGTGGGGCGGGGCATACAAACTTAGGAAGTCAAGATGAAGCCAAATTCTTGTTATTCATGTAAATGCAAGGCAACTTAATCTTGTACTTCTGAAATTTCCCACAGAATTTGGCATTTCACAGGAGAGTAAAATCACAAGATGACAAATTCTAATTTGTTTCATCATTGCTTTCCAAGCTTACCTTCAGAATAAATGTTGCTCCATGAGAAGTTTTCTTCAAGTTTACTTAAAATGTTTTTCCCTCTGCATAAGGGCTCTTCAAGAAAATACTCAAAGAAAAGCTATTAGAAAAGGTTTTGCCCTGACAGCTTAAAATAAAATTCCCACCCAAGTGAAGTCATTACAAGTTTCTCTGCTTCTCTTCCCCACATAATTCAAAGAGAATACATCAATGAGGACGAGCAACACACGAGAACATTCAGACCCTTGGAAAACAGCCACAAAGTAATGACTTCAAAAGATGTTTATTAGAAAAAATTGACATTACAAAAGGACCAGGTAGGAAACAATTATACAATGCATGTGCTGTTTATATAGTACACTGCATAGAACAAGAAAGAAGACTTCATATACATGTACCAAACCCACCTGAAACTGCTATGCATGTCACTTCTCGGATCACTTGCCACAACAGGCAGATGCTGGGGTTCTTCTGGAAGATAGCTAATCCATTGTATGTTTTACATTTACTGAAAAAGTATAGATTGTACACAATTTTATTGACACTTAAAGCAAGGCTCACGTTCAATAATTTTTCCAACATTCTCCCAAGTTACGGCATTAAGATACTGTATCTTCTAATTTTTATTTTTTAATTCAAGATAATTTAGATTTCAAGTTCTCATGCTACATTTTTCCCCATGAAAAATAAAACCCTGTTGTCTACACATGGTTCTACCTACCAAAGCATATCTGAGACTATTTGCTTGGTTAACTAAGGAAGGAGTCCATACTTAACCATCTGTCAGAACAAAGTTCACAAGCAAATCCTTTATAACCCAAATCAGAGAATCAAGATACACAGTAGCTAACACTTTTCAGCAGTCCCATATCATAAAGCAGAGAAAACTCAGTTGAACTCCTAAGACAGAAAAAAAGGCACTAGCAACTAAATAGTTTCTAGCAACAAGCACTGTAGAGACTCTAATTCTCAATCAAGAAAATGAATAGAGAACCTCACTGAACTGGAGACTGTGTCTGTGTCTCAAATGACAAAAAATAGTCACTTGAATATCCTGAGCTGGAAGGGACCCACCAAGGATCATTGAGTCCAACTCCCAGCTCCATGTAGGACAACCCAAAAATTAAACCATATGTCTGAGAGTACTGTCTAATAGTTAGGGAAAGGCTAAAAATCTCAAATTGTTATCTTTGATATCTACAAGAAATCCTGTTTCTTCATTTGTTTTGTTATGGTTTTAGCATCTGTCCATTAAACATTAAGGATTGGGTCAGAAAAAAAAAAAAACACAGCAGATTAAGGGCTTGGTTGTTTACCCCCTTCCCACACTTATAAACTTACCTTCTCTGTTGCAGAGCAGCTCTTAGACATAATATAAAGACAAACATTTCTATCAACATTGAAATACTGAGAACAGAGCAAACCATGGCCAGAAGACGCACATCACCTGAGTCTTCCCCATTTATGTCTGACTACTGGGACTACATACTAATACTTGTCAGAGTTCACACTGCAAGTCCTTGCTTTAGTGCCCATCAGTGTCTGTCCTTCATCATCTAAAAATAGACAAGAGTTGAAATAATTACATTCCAAATAGGAGAAAGTTATATAATAACAGAGCACAAGCACTCTAATCCTACACCAAGAAAAAGAAGGTGGAGGTTAGCAGATATGAATGCACAAACAAGACCTCTTATTATAAATAATGTGTATAAAATAGACTCCATAATCCCAGGAAAGACTCTGCTGCCCCCATCATTAATGTGGTAAAGAATTTTATGGAGGCTGCTAGTAATACTAACATGTAAATAGCTGATCAACTGTCACATACACAAACTGTATAAATAAACTGCTGTTAGAACATGTTTAAACAAACTGCAATTAGAAGAAAGCGTTACATTTATTCTCCTGCCTCTCTGGGAGTGTAAAGCCAAAGGTAAGTGAAACAATACTTGACATCTCCTCTACGTGCCATCAAATATCTTGAATTATTGATGTACACATCTGCATAACCACCTATAAACTAAAATTTAGGTATAATCTAGAAACAGGAATGAAGAAGGCAGGCAATTGTTACTCAAGTACTGCTTCAGCTCACTAAAAGAATGTGACGTTGTTAAAGCTGATTTAGGTTATTTTACGCTTTAGTCTTTGAATATCAACTTGACTAATGGCTTTACATATTTAAATATATATCCATGTTCCTCAGTTTTAGTGGTAAGGCTTTCTTCTCTTTAAAAAAAAAAGAATTCTTTGTATGCTGGAAATTTTTTTAAGCATACAGAATAAGATATCCAAACTGCTCCGGAACAGATTTCCCCACCCCCCCCCTCTCTTCAAACCGGCCATTCAGGAGGAGAAATTGTTCAGTTTATGTCAAAGATGCATCAACCTGAATAATCTGCATATGAAATAAAATGCAATAGTTACTTCACCAGTGTCTAGGCAGACATTTCATAAAGTCGTGCATCTGTGATATTAGCTGTCACTTGCATAGTTTTTGGTTTTGTTGCTTTTGAAAAAATCCACTAGGAACAGCAAGGATGTAAAATCCTAAATGAATCTAATGTATTCACATGAATGACAAATAACAAGGCTGCAAGAAATCTTGTTGCCTACACAAGCTTTATGGATGATACATGTCAACAAGGTACTACTGCAGGAGGCAATGTAGTTTATCACACTCCACTGAGAGCATCTTCTAAGCCTAATGGCCAAAGCAGTGAAGACGAAATTACTAATTTTGGAGAAAGTTTTGGAGAAAGTATCAATTTTGAGATTCAGGAGTTACTTGACAGCTATGATCACATTGTTTCCCTGAAGAAAAAAAAAAAAAGGTGGGGGTGATTAAACCAAAAGAAATCTTTTATTGAACGCTAAGGAGATCAAGGCTTGCAGAGCCATATACAAAGCCATGGTTCAGCAGAGGCCAAAGGACTTCAAAGACAAACTCTCACCTCAGATGGATCTGACCAGCAAATTAACTGTTCCAAAAAGAAGCAATTTTTGATGGATCAGTCTGCAGGTATAAAGCTCCAAAGCTCACTCAAATCAAGCTGAACTCTTAGACTTAATGAACTCTTGAGTCTCGAGAAACAATTTGCATTAAAAATTATTACCATACTTGAGAATCAAACAGAGCAAAACCCCCTTGCCATTAAGATTTGATACTATCTTTCTTGTATTGTTCTGGAAGATAGGAATTGAGCTGCACTCAGGAACCCTAAAAACAGCACTCCAAAGGTGCAAGACCTCAGTGGAACAGAAGGTGGGTAGAATTAAAGGTGCTTTCAAACTCTGAAGCACTACCTCAAATATGAGCTAGGGCAGCCATACCTCTGCATTAACCAAAGCTCTGTAAGCACTATCAGTAGGTTCTGTCAGTATCCATGAACAAAACCACTGCAAGGAATTAGAGGACTGACAAGTTTTACTTATCACAAGCATAAGATGGGTAGGAGGCTGGAAGCCAAAGTTCTGAAAAGCCATCGTGAAAGGGTCACAGTCCAAAGGGAAAAATATCACAAAAACATATCAAGAGGTAAAAAGCTGCAAACAAAGCTACTTTTTTTTTTTTTTTGGTTGGTTGATTTTTTGGTTTTCATTCATTCATGGCCCACTGCTTTCAAGGTTATTTCCACTCTGGAAACAGTTTGGACACTTTGTGCATGACCTGCCATAACACAGATTTATCAGACCAGAATCATGATAATCCAGCAGACAGCAAGTTTAGGAGTACCTCAATGGCTCCATGCAGGCTCCCTCTGGGAGCTGGGTCCCCCTTCCTGTTATCACATCCCAGAGCAACAGCATTATCGAAGGGACTCCACCTTCTCATAGTCTTCTAGGCATTACAGTTTGATAAACTCATTAACTTCCTTCTATCTATATTTGTCTTTTTTTTTTTTTTTAAGAGCATACTAATACCTCTATCTGGAATACTGGCAAAACACCATGACAAAAAACAAGCTAGAAAACCAAAACTTTTAGCACTGCAAAGGGTGCTGAGGCCAACAGAAAAAAAGTTGCACTGCATCTTATGAAACTTCAGCTTCCAAAAGCCTGCCCTTCTCTATCCAAGACATAGTACTATGCAGTTCATGACATGAAGAATGTACAAAGCACCAGGATTTTTCTTTTTGGGTTTCTTCTTCTCTCAACCCAAATCATGAAAAAAAAAAAGCACAGACTGAACTCCATTTTGAAGACTATGATCAGTTTTCATTTTGCTCTGCCTTTTTTATCATGTGGTATTACAAAGCCTCACAGTTACTCTATGTGAGCCTAGCAAAGCAGCAGGTCTATCAGAAGGCACTGAGGTGACTCAGATGTCACCCAAAAACACGTAAACACGTTTTCTTGCAAATATTATGGGCAATTATGTAATAACTTCCTTATTTCACTTCTATTAAAAGCTAATTAAAGACCCAGCTTCCTAAACACTTAAGTTGAAAACTACAGAAACTCAAGAAAAATTGAAATATCATTCAGTTCCTTTTTTTTTTTTTAATGTTTACAAAGAGAATTAGTTCTAAGCTGTCAGGTAAATACGAGTCAAGCCTTCTGATAGAATGCTGATGCAGTGCATGATGAACTACAAGTGGGCTTGACAGGGACAGAGCTTAAGTCCAGGAAACCTAGAAAACACTTAGAAAAGGAAAAATATTTTTTTTAAAAATACAACAATAAATACTGAAAAGAAAATTAGCGAATCCTATAATCTTGTCATCATTACTCCACCTTTCAGTTTCTTTTTTCCTTTCTTCCCCCCCAATGCCACCTGCAAAAGGGACACTGAAGAGATGTCCTCAGCCACCCCTGAATGCCCAGAAGAAATTAGAAATATTACAATGAGAAGTTTGCCTGAGCTATTTCAGTTCAAAAAGCACTAGAACAGAATTAACCTTGATGTAACTGGTGAAGTATAGTTTGAACATACTGTGTATTGTTCTAACAAAAACATGGTACACAGCACAAGAAACCAAGATGCAACTGATATTTGAACTCCTGTAAACCTCCCCCCCATTTTACTGTTCTTCAAAGCATCAGTTGACAGATGCACCAGTCAGAAGCTGAAGAGCAGTTCCATGCTTGAGCCCTACCTGAGCTCTTCACTATTACCCACCGCATATCCACAGGCTGAGATTCACCCACAGGCAAACACTTATCATGTGATTTCTTCATAAATTCAAAAACATTTCCTGGATACAATTCACTTGATGCTGTCGTACAATATTAGCACACTACTATACCCACAGAGGCTCTAACACCAGACTGGGTGCAAATGAAGTGCTAGGAATTAAATATATCCAAAAAACCTGCAATCAATTTTTTTTCAGAAGTATAAAGACAGGTAACTTACCAGCCAGCTCAATTCATGTGGCATCATGAACATTCTTCTGGGATTACATGAGAAAAGATGAGAATGGAAGCTAAAACATTATTAGTAGATAAAAAGGACCAGGCACATAACGAAGATACCAAATTAAAACGTTTTAACTGTTTTTTGGAGCTTACTTTCTGATTGTCATTCAGTCAAGTATCATTTATAATATATTTTATTTATATAACTATCAAAAATGCTTTTACAAAGCCATGGTGTTTTGCTTCTCCTTTCGTTCTACCGTCACTCATTCACTCCTAGACAGCAGAAGCACACCTGCACTGGCTGAATTGTCAATGACAGAACCGAATCATGAATACAATAAGCAGAGGGTCTGCCTGTTTAATCATGCATTACATCTCAATTTTCATCAGGTACTCTTCTCTCTGTAAGTAACCACAATCATTCCCGGTCTTCAGGTATTAAAGCCTGATAGTAGATTTTGTTTGTTTTGTTTTCCAGACAAAGATTTTAGTCTCAATTTGGAACAGAAAAGATTTACTGCTAACACAAAGACTCTGCGTATCAGAAAGTCTGTCCTTGCTTGCAATCAGTGTGGTCTTGTCATTCCCATGCTTCCCCCTCGAGGTCCTATCACAATTATAAACTGCAGTCCCTCAGTATACAAAGGATTAATAAATTCAGTATCACCACCTACCAACAAATCCAGTACTTGCCAAAATAGAATTATGTGGCTTCCACATTCCTATTCAAGATACAGTTCAGTATTTGAATGGCATGCATTTTTATATATAAAAAAAAAGTTATACCAGATACATTTGTGCTCTGTAGTATAGTAATTTACTCATTATTGGAAGCTTCATAAAGAACACAAGATGGTTAACTAGATATGAAATGTAATGTGTTTGCACTTCACTCTTGTAGGACTTCACACTGAATGAAACAAAGCTACAGAAGATAACAGATATAAGTTATTTACTTGCTACTGTTCTGCTGGTTACCAAGATACAAGCAACTAGTCACATTTGAAAGTTCAGATTTCACACTAAGAAAGATATTTACCATATACTTGTAAAGCAGTTTATCATGTATCTTTACTAAGAAAGCACACTCCTCCTAGTGGGAGTAATGAAACCACAGAAGAAGATTAAAATGGAAAGATATAGTCCACAAGCATTCTCTTTAAAAAAAAAAAAAAAAAAAAAACACAAACACTAGCCTTTTTACCTTAAAAACAATCTGCAACTTTATCAGACTTTTTTCTACCTACCCAACGAATACTGCTGCTACTTTGTCTTCAAATAACACATTTAGAAAATCTAAGACCTAAGAACACAGGAGATAGAGTACATCATCTAACTACCTACACCAGATTAATTGTAATGTGGTTTTGATGCTACTGCATGCAATCCTTAACCCACGCAAAATTCTCCTTGAAAGTTTCGTTCCAGTTCAAGATTTTCAGAGCCTTCACATGTGTTTTTGCTTCAAAAACGTGAAATGACTTTACCTGCCTAACTTGTACATCTGAGAAATGCAAGGCATTAAGCACCCTAATAAATTCTACTTTTAGCAATGAGCTCATTGTTAGGGAAGAAAGCTGAATCGTTCTGTGAGCAAACAGTCCAAACATGTTATTCAGATACATTATAGGGAGACTTATGTCAAACAACAAAAACTTCCAGTGTGCTGACTACCAGCTGATTTCACAGCACCACGTTAGAGCACAGTCATAAAATCATTAACTTGGAAAAGACCTCCTCTGGCACAACTTGACACCATTCCCTCTTGTCCCATCACTGGTTACCTGTGAGAAGAGGCTGAAACCCATCTCTCCACTACCTCCTTTCAGGAAGTTGTAGAGGGCAATAAGGTCTCCCCTGAATCTCCTCTTCTCCAGACTAAACACCCACAGTGCCCTCAGCTGCTCCTCACAGGGCTTGTGTTCCAGGCCCTTCACCAGGTTTGCAGCCCTTCTCTGGACAAGGCTCCAGGGCCTTGATGTCCTTGTAGTGAGGGGCCCAGAGCTGAACGCAGCACTTGAAGTGCAGCCTCACCAGAGCTGAGTACAGGGGGACAATCACCTCCCTGGTCCTGCTGGCTGCACTACTCCTGATACAAGCCAGGATGCACAAGACAGGATGCTGTTGGCCTTCTTGGCCACCTGGGCACACTGCTGGCTCATGTTCAGGTGAGCATCAACCAACACCCCCAGATCCTTTTCCGCTGCACAGCTTTCCAGCCACTCCGCCCCAAGCCTGTATCGCTGCATGGTGTTGTTGTGGCCAAAGTGCAGGACCCAGCACTTAGCCGTGTTGAACCTCATCCCATTGGCTTCTGCACATAGACCCATCCTGCTCAGGTCCCTCTGTGGGGCCTTCCTACCCTCCGGCAGAACAACACTTCCCCCCCCCACTAGGTGTCATCTGCAAACTTACTGAGGGTGCACTCAATTCCCTCATTCAAGTCATCAATAAAGATATTAAAGAGAAAAAGCTCCAACACTGACCCCTGGGGAACATAAAGAACTTGTCCTTCTAAGAGATGTTGCAATGAACAAGAGGTGCCATATCGTGACATCTTTCTATTCTTTGGGTGTGATTTCCTATCTCACCCACAGATCTGTTTCACTTATTTTACTCCCTGTTTTTAGCTGACAGGAACAATCATCACTATCGGCAATACATATATCCCAGTCCACCACTCATTCTTTCTAGCCTTGTCCCTTCTACCACTGCCACCTTTTTTTTTTTTATTACTGTTATTTAACTTAAAGGAAAACTTAAAAAGCAAAAACTTGCAAGGTGTTGTCCTCAACTGGGGAAGCTGTCCATCATTACCATCCTGCACTTTAAGCTCATCACCTAAAAACATTTTACCCATTTCCCTGTTGCGGTCCTGATGCTCAGTCCTGGGAATGTCTCTGTGATTCCCTTGACTTAAATTACTTTCTGCTACAGAATGTCTGCCTGTTTAACACAGTAGAACAGCCACACGCAACATCAATGACACAAAACCAACATGCTTCCAGTTTGTAAATTCAGACTACTAGAACAATTTCCGTTTCAGAAAGTCAAATACTAATTGATGGGATCCACCACAATTAACCCTTTCCAATTAGTGGGATGAAAGAGCTTGTACAAGTCTTTGTGCTACAGCATCTACTTGGGACCATAGTTCTGGGGATGTACATCAAAAAGCAGTATACTGGACCTTCTACAGCTATTATTCTCAACCCTATACGAAACCTGCACTAAAATCAAATCAGAAAATAAATGTGTTATCTTATGTCAGTTCCCCACTGCAGACTAAGCACTAGGAAAAGAAATGCCTACATTGGAAAGAACTGCTTCTTGCATTGACACTGCAATGACAAACTCACGGTATTTGTAAAACCACACCATTAGACACTCATCTATCCGAGATGAGAGGAATCGCTGTTTGGGAGAACTTGCTTCTCACTCTTGATGGTTGGTCAAATGAAGAGTTCTGGCAGAGCAAACAGAGGAAAGAGGAATGGGAGGAGAACAGAACACTAAGCCAAAAGCATTTATTGCTAACTGGGTTCCAGCATCCCTTGCCTGAGTCATCTTACTCTATAAATGTCTGATGGCCTCAGGAGGTTCTCAGACTGAAATCAGTAACACATAACTGATAGCTCTGAAACATATAATAGGCTCTAACAGATTTTAAAAGGCAAATATGAGAAGGCTCAGCCACGCAGGATAACAGAATTACCAGACAGCAGCACTAGGTGGTAAGGCAGCTAATCACTGTGACTAGTAGTTGAACAACTGCATTATTTTTCTTCTGTGCATATAAAAAACACCACTATTCCTGCACTGCCCTAAGATCTTGTCATATATGCTAAAATCACTTTGAGATACTCAAGTACTAACACGTTTGTATCTCATCTCAGCAACTTCTATTGATACAGCCAGTCACTTCATGTCCTTTAGCTGTTTCTATTTTAAACCTCAGTTCAGTTGCTAAAATGATTCTTGAAGCTATTTCCAATGAAATTGTGAAGGAAAGATCCACATTCTTCAAATTGCCTTTCACATCTGAACAGCCCTGTGAAGTCTGGAAGATGCAGTTTTCACTGCACCTATCCTTGCTTGGTCCAGTGAAACAGAATTTCTTTATGACCTTTAGATTTCACATGCTACACTGCACACCTTTTGAACACACTCAAAGCACGCAGCTGAAGACATATGTTTGACCTATGAGGAAAGGCTAAGAACTATACAATTAAGAGTGAAGCACAAAATAAAGGGAGTGGGAAGCACATGTATTCTCTATAGACCTTAATCAGGTCTTTCTGAAAAAGCCTCAAGTACACTTCAGATGTGGTTCACAAGAGAACCCACGCTGCACCACAGTGACTATGCTCGTACAAATGGGGAAAAAGTCATGGCTCTTTTACTCTTCTTGAAGAGGCATAAAGCAAGGTTTGCGTTCAAGAGAGACCACAAGATTTATGTCTAAATACAGCCATCCTCACCAATTAATAGCTTCTAGTGAAAGGGGAATCAGCTGTATGTATGCTCTTGAGTTGCTACATTTCTCATTATAGAACATTCCATAAATCTGACTAGCTAGCACCTAGTGGCAGGACCACTACTGCAAATCACTCTGCCCTTCACAAATACAGAAGGTAGTGATGCCCAATATGATGCATATGGTAGCCATGGCCATCCTGGCCTTTTTTTTTTTTGGTCCTTCTATTACAGAAAGCCTTTAAGCACTATATATAATTAACTTGTAAAATAACTGGGAAATAACCCGCTGTCTATGACATCCAAACATCACTTAAGAAATTTGATCCAACTGCACAAGCTGGGTCAAGATAGTTCTAACTTTTTGTTAACTGTCATATTTTGAAACAGGAAAAAAAAACAACACTGAAAAAAGGTTAGAAGCAGTGTTTTGGAGTAATCTAGCACTGGTATGACACAGTAAGGGCTGGATTCTCCCTAGCAGTCTACTCTCCCCTCTTACCAAGTCCTCCCAAGACCCCCTTTTTCTAAGTTAAAAATTTTGGTTCACCTAGTTCTTTCTGAGGGCACTAAAATTCTCAGTAGCCAGTTTTGATTTCTGATGATATGCAAACTGTAAACTAGAAAACAAATCTGTGCAAAGAAACTGCACAAATTAAAGTAGATCCTTTATTTTTTTTAAAACAGTTTTTTTTTTTTTTTTTGTAAAAATCAAATTTTTTTAAGGCACTGTTGATACAGTGCTGCCAACAAACTTGAGAAATTGGTTACCCATCACTTTAAGGGAGTATTTTCTATAAGTGAGAATGGAAAGCTTTATAAAAGTCTTCCAGCAAGGATCACTGAGTAAACAAAAGCCCCACTCAGTCCACCAGTCACTGACACCCACCTGCTCCCACATGCAACCCCACACAGGGTTCTCCAAAGATAACATTTATTGCTGTGTAAAGTTTAATGCAGTGTGCTTCAGAAAAAAAGGCAGAGATCATGCCTGTAGTTTCTCTTGGAAGCCTTTGAAACAGCACTTCTTAAGCCTTCACTTGTCCACGGGAATGTAGCCTTTATTTCTGTCTCCGTATACCAAGGTATGGAAAAGAGTGTCCTTTACTGACAACATACACGACTCAACTTACATCTCAACTTAATTCTTCATTAAATACATTATTAGGGTTCATATTTTTCTGCACTTAAAGCTTCATTTATGGCAAGAATCATTTCTTTTCTGGCAACTTTAAGTGGTTCTGAACATAACTGGCATCTTGCCTATCTGAAGACTCCAAGGTAGTTTTTCTAGGTAGCTCCATGATATTGAAAATGCCTACACAATCCAGCATACCAAAGCACTGCTCCCCTTTCTCTCCAACACATTCAAAAGTATTTTAGATGGAAGCTCTGAAGCTTTTCAGAAGTTGATAGACAAGAACTAATTCTATCCATTAGCTTTTCTCTATCATGAAAGTGAACATCATTAGCAACCAGAAAACAGGCTAACTGGTCTGTCTGAAAAACTCCAAGCACACAGCTTTCATTTTCTCAACACAATGCTCACAACAGTGGAAAGATAAGCTGCAAGCAAGTATAGCAGGGCGAAAGTCTAGTTTCAGGATTTCTTTAGTTCAATGCAATTCGCCACAAACATGACAGATGTCAAAAGCACATGCACCCCTTTACAGAGATTGGAGTTGAAATGTCTCAATGTACTAACACATGCAAGTGCAGCCTGAAGCTGTATCTTGTCAAACATGAGGGACTCCCTATATTTCCAAAGGAAAAAACTATGTTAAGGTATCACATGCAAGAGTTCATCCGTAAGTTTATTTATAGATTGGCCTCTTCTGTACAAATGATCCACTAACATGGAGCACTTGGATCAGATAACTTTGTTAGGCTTTGGAAAGAAACGTATGTGGAATTGCCTAGCAGACTTCACAGCTGGCTCACAGACGAAGTTATTCTCATTCTCCCAATGTGCAATACGTAGAACCCACAGAAAGACCACCACAGGAACAGTTTGTTTTGAATTTAAGAATAATTTATTCCTTTGCACTGAAAAATTCCACCTTCAGGAGTGCATCCCAACCTTCAGAGCAGAAGTTTACAGTACATTTCTTACTCAAAGCAAGATCATAGACAAGCTTTGTAACAAAGACGTGGTGAGATCAGTGCAAGCATTTCTCTAAGGTTTATATGAAAGCAGGCAAGATTTTTTTTTTTTTTAACCTAAAGCAGGACCTCTCACAGCATCTGAAAATGAGCTGCAGGCTTAGACTTCCTCAGCTTTATCACTACCTCTACCTCATAGAGAAGAGGCTGGACCTCTTCTCTATTACCTTCAGAAGGAAGAAAATACATATTTATATATATATTTGTTCCTACTCCAACTGCAAACAACCTGAACGCACAGTCACAGCCAGGAATCCAGGCAGAAAGAATTAAAACAGGAATCACGGAGAAGATTAGGATGCATTTCATACCTTGTGACTGGCAGAGGGGAAAAGTAAAGTGATAAATATTAATTAACAGGATAGACCTGCTATTTCGCACAGATAAATGAATTGATGACAGTGTGAATATATTTTGTCAAGGTGCTCATAAACAGCTTATAAGGTTGGTTTTGGATGGTTATAACCTCTTCCAACTGTTCAAAGCAGAATACTCCACACTGAACATCTGTCCACATCCAGATTCTCTGGGAAAATCACATTAAGATGGTTTAGCTATTGAGAAGAATAGTATTTCAACATAATGGCATGTTAAATTCTTGCAGATAAGTTACACACTGGCTTGAGTATTTGTACGTTTTAGAGCAGAAATCACTCGGTAAAATTTACCTAAGAGTAAAGCACATTGCAATGGTTCTTCCCAGCTGCTACAATTTCATAGACACAGCTGCACAATACTGAGAAGGAAGAATTTCCTTCCTGTAATCTCAGTGTTGCTACTGCCAGCACCAAGCAGAATGACAAGGAGGAAAAAGCTCACCAAAAACAATAGGAAGAACAATGCAACTGATTTTGTCTGAAAATGCACTTACAAACATCTGGTTTTATAAAATTTACATCTGGTCTTATAAAAGCAGACATTAAGCTTAAAATAGGGTGCCATCTTTTTTGGTGTTCGCTCTATAGGTGCTACCAGGAATAAGTTCCCGTTTTAACCAGTGAGGTTCTCTCTGAATTCTCTCTACCTCATTCATTCAACACATTGAATTTTCAAACTGGTTACTTAAAGTAGGATTCAAGATGGCACCTAACAACATGCTTCAAATAATTCTTTAAAAGGAAATAGACCAGTTCCTAACAAGGAATTGGTTAAAAAAAGCAAACATAGGAAACATCAAAATCACTGCCCATACAGCTTTTATTCAGTTCTGCATGCATACATCACGATACTGTCTTCAGTTATATACTTGAGCTGTTTTTAATCACAGCACTTTTAGTCCACATGGTATACCACTTCCCTTATTTCTACAGGCATAGAAGCAGAAGAGCAGTGAATTTTAAAAGAGAAAAAACTGTTCATTGTTAAGATAACTGATTGTTGAGTGTTCTCCCAAATGTGTTTTGTGATAGGAAAAAAACTAATGTTATTTCTATACCTTCTCTTAAATTCAAGTTAGATATGCATTTTCTGCATGTTAAATTTGTAAAGTCTCAAGGTATGTTTGAATAATGTCATGTAAGCAGGTATAGATGTATTTGATATTCACTCCTTGAAATTAAAATATGCATACAATCACTTGTCTCATAGTCTGCTGTTAAAGTTGAGGGAGGAGGGATAATTGTGTATCCCAGTTACACAAACACTACATAAAGTTAATGAGCAAGACAGTAAGCTCACTTGTACCAAGGAAGAAAAGTGAAGTTGTATTTGAAGTATGTGTGTAAGAAGGGCAGAACTAAAGCTAGGTATGCTCCTCAATCTTTATTTTTCTTCATTTAATACAGTTGGTGATTATAGATCAGATACACATTTTGAATCTGTATTTTGCAGTCATAAACCTCACCAGAAGCTGATGTTTCTGCTTTCTGATAGGAATACTGCCTATTCTGTATTCCTACAGTTATCCCTAAATCCCACATGTGCAAAAGCTAATTTTCTTTCACCTGTAACAACCTGCCATCTGCTTCAGGCCACCCGTGCATTTTCACCAACTGCCATTACACTTGTTACCATCAGTACTCTATGCAATTATACATCCTGAACCATTCTTAATTAACAGAAGAGATGCTCATTTGTTTAAAATATTTTGAGTGAAACTACATCAATGACTTGGTGTGATTAATACTGTCTTAAAATCAAGGTATTCCAAGCAAGGTTGATCTGGAATTAAGTAAATACTTCGTTTCTGAAATCCTTACTGATACCTCTAACTCAACCAGTTAGATTTCTTCAGTATTGGTGTCAGTGCAACAACTGGCATGCTCAGTTTCACAGTAAAAAACAATTGAACTAGGAATCCCCTATAACTTACTAAGCTCTTTCAGCTTCTCTGGTTCTTCCAAACTACTGTATTGTGCAGTCAGTAAAACAAAGGTCTTGATGCACCTGGCTGAGCAAACATGCTATCCTAAGGAACTCAAAGATATCCAAGTATTTTTAAGTTTGATCTGCAATCCTTCCAAAATCTGATCTTCAGCTTTTGATATTTGTCTATAGTTCACATAATACACCTTCCACAAAAAAGTTCATTACTAAACTCCAGTGATTTTAACATGGCCATCTATAACTCCCCCTTGGTTTAGTGGCAATTCTTTCGCAATGAATGCCTTGTAAGGATTGTCAGATTCAAAAGATAAAAGATCCAAACTCACGATATGCCAGGTTTTTTTGTTTGTTTGTTTGTTCTCCCCCTCCCCCCCCCAAGATAAAACTTTCGTTTTAAGAAAAAGACACAAATCTACTTGGACACTTTTATAGCATTTAGACTTCAAAGAAGTGTGCTATAAGTTCTTCACTTTTTCATATCATGGGAAAAAAAATCTGGCTTTGATTACAGAAGAAAAATGTAAGTGCTTAAAACCTTTAATGCTTCTAGCATCTCAAAAGCAGCATCCATTTTTCTTCTGAAGCACAAGTCACCTTTATTTTCAAACTAGTTTCAGTTGAAAGAACTTACGCCATGTGCCTCTTGGATATGGATTAATTTAAATTCAATCATTACCTTCAGTGCTTGGAAACTCTCCATTGTAATTGCAGATTTTCAACAAAATTCCAGTGATCAGGTCTGTGGAGGTCATCTCTTCCCTCCCTCCGCCCCCAAACCCTTTAAACTTATTGAAATAAATTAGAAAGAAAGTTGTCTTACCGATAACTCCAAGGTTAATGTCCCTTGCGAACCCCCACCTAGCAAGTCGACATCATGACATGTCAGGTCAGCCTCAATCACGCTTCCCTGATATTCAGGTAAAAGGAAGGAGTTAAAATACAAAATTGACACTTGCACATTTCTGGACATCAGAAAATGTGATGCAACAGTCTGAACTGTGTTTCAGAGCTTCTGGTAACCTCCAGGTTGTTTAAACATTTCTTCAGAGGGATTCTCCTATTCTAAGTTTTCAGAAATTCCTGATCAAATATTGCAGATACACCTTGACTGCTTTGTTTGAATGAGAACAAAAGTTTAAGATTCCCTTTAAAGTAAATGATTTTTTTTCCTACTTTACAGATTTTCAGCCAAAGTATGCCAAACTAAGCCACTCAGTTTCAAAATACGTTTTAAGCCAATACACTACATCTAAACAGCTTCATTCAAATTTTAAGTTAACAGAAGCTCCAAGTGTTTTTTGTTTTTGTTTTGTTTTTAAAAAGATAAACAGGAAACAACTTGGTACACTCTTTCTATAAGGCTCTAAGTTATTTGTTTCACATGAATGACAATCCAATCCAGCAAACTTTCGTTATGCAAGTAATCGTTAATCACACATACTCACACATGATCAAAGATCACTCATTAAGATTTGTAGGACTGGGTTCTTGTTGTTCCACATATGGGCCGATCTCATCATTTCTAGATTACTATTAAGTCTTGCTGAGAATGAATACATATGCATTAGGGTCTACAGGCCTAGGTGCCAAACATGCCTTACTAAGAAGTCAAAGCATTTTCGCTCAGTACCTCAAATTTGTTCTCCTGCTAGCCTTATAATAAGAGTGCCTTCTGTATAGTTCAAAATACAGAAATGGGCTTCACGTCCAAATGCAGAGGGTACAAAAACGACAGTCACCAAAATCATATGGTGATATTCTATTTAGACTTCTAAGTTTGTTTCAAAAATGCTTTAAGCAATGCAGGTATTCTTTCTTTCTAATAAAGAGACTATAAATGCTGAGTCATGAAAACAAACTGCTGCAAAAATTAATCTGCATTTTTCAAAGCTTTAAAAAGTTTGTTTAATGAATTAGTAGAATTAAAAGCTGAGTTTAGTAAATTGATTTTGTTAATTATGTGCAAGTAATCCTTTAACATAATAGCTGTAAAAATCTTTTCCTCAAAAGTTTTGGAATTGCTCTAAATCTGGCAACCTACTTTTTTATTTATAAATCAAACACCTTATCAATACAGACATTTAAGCAACTGCTATAAATGAGTGATCAAATGATTATTAAAGTCCCAGTTCAATGATCCTCCTCCAATGCAAGCAGGACACTCAAAAGTTTAGTATCAGTTTGCAAGCTGAAATCCATTCTTAACATACTTTATAAGAGGATTTTTGCTAAATTATATTGAAGAAAAGATCAAAACAGATGCATGAGAGTAAATTTAAATTTATTTGTTTTGACTATGTATCAAAATTGTGCCAAGAAGATTCTTCCCTTGAATATCTGTCATCAGGCATAGTAGATTTTTCCACTGTGCTACAGTAGTTTTGTTCCATGTTTTTGTCAATAATTTTGTTAAGTAAGTTCAAGTTCACTGTACACCACTAACAGACTAAGCCGTAGTACACATTATAGATTCAGTGGAGCACTGCTGCAAATTTAAACGGTAAATTTAAGTATCCATCAATTATATTAATTGCAGAACCTGTTATGGCTTGTAAATATAAACTTTCACTGATTTTCATTTTCAGTTATAAGAAAGTATATCTCACTTCTCATACTCAAAAATATTAGGATAATTACTGTTTTTTGGCAGACACAAATACATGTAGCTTTACAATTCTTGATGAAGACATTTTTGTTAGTTAGTTGCCTTATAAACATTAGAATTGAAGTTTTTCAACACCCCCCCCCCGCCCCCTCACCCTCCCCGTCCCCTGTCCCCTTCCCCTTAAGCATGCACTGGGACTTAATCTCTCCTGGGCTAACACTCAAAAGCTGCTGTATGTGAGTTACTACCTTCTTCCAGGACAGACGGTACTTTAGATTTGATTCCAATTAATCTTCCCTTAAACATATTATGCCCTTTACAATTATTAATGAAATACAGATACTTCTTGGAACTACAGGGTTCTGCTCAACACCAGAAAATCTATATAATTACTATAAAGTCAGTGATAGAACAGCAATCCCTTGTATTAAAACAAAATTACAAGCCAGATCCTTACCACAAGAAAAAGCCTGAAACGCATACCCAGGCAATACCCCTCTGACTTCACTGCTCAAGTAAGGAACAGAGAGGACAGGATTTGGCCCCATTAACTTTATGAAATAAAAAAGAACAAAAAGAAAAAGCTTTAACATACTAAAATATTAATTTTGGAAAGCACTTTAAATTACTTAATGACCAATATATTAATTTGAAAGGAAGAGAGCCTGACAAAGGGGCAAACCCATTTAAGAACCAGATATACATCCTAATTTCAATTCAGCTCAGAAGTCAAACCATGCAATTATATACCAGGCCCACAACAATAAAACGTGGGAAGGCTTTTTTTTTTAGTTAACATTCTGACATAATACAATTAAAAGACACCAGACAGGAATAGAAGACAAAGGGAGGAGTACGACCGTTGAAGTTTAATTTCCCCAATAGTCTGTGTTTATAATGCTGTAATCAGGTATGAGCAATGTATTTGATTTGGATATTTAGAGGTCCAACAATAGTTTTCTTTAGAGTAAGTTTTAATCCTTTTTGTTTCTCTCTTTCTTGAGAAGCAAATGTTCTTCATTGGGGTACAGAATGGCTCAGATGCAACAGAAGAATGTCATAACTTGCCAGTTTAAATTGACATCTGGGAATGTCCAATGCAAGGGTCCATAAAAGCATCACATAATACCCCAATAATGTAGCTAGTAGTCTCCACAAAAGATGTATTTTTTAAACAGCCTTTGTTACAAGGCATGAGAATTCTACGGCAAATTGTTCATCATGGCAGAACATCAAATTAAAACGTCAAGACAGAATTAGGTAGAATATGGAGAGTATGTTTGCGTTATCTGCAGCGAAAAGTCAGTTTACTGTGCCACAGCACCTAATTTGTTAGTTCTTATCCCTACTCAAACTCTACCTTAAGTTAAACTAACATGCTTGAGATCAAAACCATTTCCCTGTTTGTACAGTGAGTAATACAATATGGCTATATTCTAACAGAATAGCCTCCAGAGGGACTCCACAATACATAGCTACATAGCAAAGAGGAACAAAATTAACACTATTGTAGGCTCTGCTTCCTTCTCCACATTACATTAATGAATTATATTTGAATTGGATCTCCATCAATGTTTGGATACATTTCAACAAATAAAAAGAAAAAAAAAAGATTAAAAAAGTTAGATGCTGGTAAGTTACTGAACAGCAATTAAATAGAGTGCCCTTTGGGCCATCTGTAATTTCTCCTAGTTTCAGACTGATGTCCACAGTGCTACATGTTGGAAAGCACAAGAAATTTTGCATGAATTTGATCACTCACATAGGCAGTTATACTTTGAAAACAATGTTTTTCGCAAGAATTACCAATGAAATAATGTTTTAGGACACAATTGAATTTGAAATAGGTAATGTTTTGAATAGATTTTTGAGTTTTATTGAAATCTTACATGAACAAGAAATTGGAAATACAATCACATCAAGGAACAAATTGCCACGGCTTTGACGTTTTAAGCCAAACAAATTTTGTAGGGCAGATTTTCAAAAAGGTGTGAAGTTATAACAATTTAAAAACACAGTTAACCTACTTCTAGGAATGCAAAACATACAATCATGTTATTTTCAATACAAGAAAACTTAATTTGTTGTAATTTCTTAAAACTACTAAGACAAAGCACTAGCTTTTACTTTTATGTACAGCATACTCCTATGTAGTCTATCCCAAATCCAAAAAAAAAAAAAAACTGTCCAAAACCAGAGGTTCTGCAAAATCATGATTGAACAGTGTGCCATTCCTGCTTTTAAACTGCTAAAATGAAGCCTAAAATGATAAAAGCATTGAAACCCCTTATGGAGTTCAGGAATTCTGCAAGCCCAGTAATGTCCAAGTGCATTTATGAAAAAAGAAAACTAAGAGACTCGAGTATATACACAAGAGTGATTCTTCAGCCCAATACAAATGGCAGCCAATCGCTACTGAAGGATGAAACATTAAGCCAATTTCGTTTTGAAGGATGTAGAGCTATAGCCAATTCTATGTTTCCAAAATTCTCAATCCCTCCTCACTTGTCTACTTCCACTGCTGCCCATAAGTATCCTGATAAAATTCCTGGTTGTCATTATTGTAACCATAGTTACCGGCATAGTCACCACCTTGCTGGAGCGGCTGTTGAGCGATGGGTTGGGAGCCCCAGTTCTGCTGGTTGTTGGTCTGACGACGCTTGGAATCAGGCTGGTTGTACCCATCTGCCTTTCTCTTGCCTCCTACATTGCCCCCACGGTTGCCCCTGGCTCCACGAGCACCACGTCCTCTCTGCTGCTGTGCAGGACCCCCTCTCCCACCCCTAGCTCCTCTCGGTGGTCCCATGGGTGCCCCCCTCTGTGAATAGCCAGCTCTACCTCTTGGTGGTGGTGCTCCCCGCCCCCTAGGTGGTGGAGGGGCACCTCTCCCACCCCTTCCTCCTCCTCCTCTTCCTCTTATAGCATAGCCATCATCATAGCCGTAATAGGGATCTTCATAGCCACCACGGTAGTCATGATAGTCATAACCATAATAATCATCATAATAATCTTCATAGCCATAGTAATCTGGGGGATAGCCATATCCACCTCTCCCTCCACGGCCTCTGCCTCTAATAGGAGGTGGCATACGAGGTGGAGGGTAGTAATAATAGTCTTCATACCTATTAAGAAAAAGAAACATGCATTAATTTATCTTGAAAAATCTCCCAAAATAAAGTACAAGTTTTCCCTTGTTAATTAGCAATACACAACATGGAGAAAAAAAAGTGATTCCGTTTCTTCTGAACTAACTTGTATTTCACAGCAGAATTGCACTCTGGAGTATTACAGTATTGCAAGAATGAACACTCACGCAGTACTTCTGGAGGCCTGCCTGGCAGCCTGACGTTCTTTCCTTTTCTTATCCGGTGGCTTTGCTAACACTATTTCAATTTCTTCCCCTTCTATTTCTTTTCCATTCATTTCATTCATAGCCTATATAAAAATTAGAAGAAAAATATAAGAGACTCATTTCCATTCCAAAGGAAACTAAAACTTTCTAAAATAAACCAGTTGGTTGGGCTGTTGCAGACTGAACTATGTTCTGTACTTCATCTCTGTGCTCCTTGAAAGAATAACATGGAAGAATTCTATTTAAGTCCCTCTTTGCTCACCATATATTCTGAGGCAGCATTTCTTTAAAGAACACTTTCCTTGTACCATAAGGTAAAAATCTCAATCCATATGGAGCATCATATTTAAAAAGTGACAATGTTACGTCTGATTTTTATGTTCCTAGATTCTCTAAAAATAGTTCAGAGAAATGCTGAGAAAAGTTCTCACTACAAACACTGACATGAACATTCAGTGTACTTGCAAAACAGGTAGAACGTGTACACACACGGGAATATATTTGTGGTCTTCCTAGCTAGCTGAATGTGCTGCATGAGTGTCTCTGGGGACATCAATTATTTTGACACTCAGCTGACTGAACAATGAAGAGATCTGAGGACACAAATTTAAAGGGGAAAAAAGCAACACTGAAACCTGTTTATCTCAAGTGAGGCAACAATCCTCAAGAAAAGTAATGGGCAACATACAATTTGCAATTCTTATTTGTATGTACAAAAAGAACTTAATATACATACACAAAGTACAATTTGACCTATGTCTTCCTGTTCTTTACCTGGAGTTATCTACCTTGCATTTAATGTTTCTGGGTACTAATATATGCATTAACAAAGACTTCAAACATCCTCAAAAACATTAAAGACGGTGGTTTACGTACTTGAAAGGAGCTATGACTCCAGTGCCTACTGTACTTTCAATGAGCCAATTCCATGCATTCTACATCATAATAATTCTTTCATTAAAAAACAGATGGCACACCCATACACAAAAGTGACCCACAAAATTCACAAAACAAATTAGTGGCCATAAACTGGAGTAAGACAGGGCAGATGTAATAGTATTCTAGCTTATTTCAGAGAGAGATGCTCAACTGTACTTCATTTGGTCTATCTTCTCATGTGCCACAAGAAGTTTCTAGATGCTCAAATGTAAAAAAAAGCCAGAACATTCAGAAGTAAGACCTAGTGGGATCAGGCTGGAGGCTGTATAAAGACATACTATATTAAACATGTCAGTAGGTGTCACCAACTTACCCCTCCTGTCATAGAATCAGGCTTCCTTACCCTTTCTTGGCATGGTCTAAGACTATCCACACTGACTTCAACATCATTAAATGAGTGACATTGATTCTAAATCTAAAGTCAGTGTATTCTAAACCCTATTTTGGTAGACAGGAAATTTGTAAGCAATTAAATGGTTACAAAATGCTTAATAAGGTTGAGCAAGGAAAGATCCTTTGAACTATGCAACCACAGACACACACACCACACCGCTCAAGAGACTCCAAGGTGTAAAACACTTCCTCCACTACCCAGTTGCCTCCATGCCCTATTGCTTTCAAAAACTAAAAGGCGAGTAACTTCTATGGAATTCAAGCCAACGATGTGCAATTAGTATAGACTAATGTATTTAAGACCAGTTTAGAACAAAGAAAGATACCTTGAAAACTTACATTAACCACCTCTAATGTTTAGAAAGTTATTTAAAATAAACCTTCCAGGGAGCATGCAGAGTCTGTTGGTGGTTTTTTGCCCCCTCCCCCCCTCAGACTACTTTTAAGTAGTCTACATCAGACTTGCAAGTACCATTCTTCTCCCTTTCACAAGATACTTTTTGAACTACCCTGCAAGTTCTGTGCAGTATTTGTCGTCCCAAGAGCTACACACAGCCTTTAAACAGGGGTCTCAGAGACAACTGATACCTTCTGTCAGTGTTTCCTCATAAAAACTGTCTAGGTTGATCTTTTTTTCTTCTTCTCTAGACTCTCCTGCATTGTTCTATACCTCTTTTCCAGTCTACTTGTTAACGTGCTACAGTTTTGGCAAGTTTCACATCCTCCTAGCTAGTGAAATCATAGGAACAAAATTATTAGTGTTAAAATTCTCATAATGAAAACCCTATTACATAGGCTCTACAAAACATCTTAAGATATTTACTGTTAATTAAATTTCTAAAAGCATCAGTACATAAACTGCTGACGTCTAATTTATTTAGGGAAGAATAGTCAACCTACCTTCACTGCTGCACCTCTGTCCTCAAAATGAACAAAAGCATAGTCCTTTAATTTCTTTACTCTTTCCAGCTTCCCAAATTCAGAAAAGGATTTCTCAAGAATTTCTTCCGTCACAGTGGTGGCCAAGTTTCTTACAAATAAAACTTTCACCTAGTGCATAGTGAAAAAAAAAGCTATAATCTTTAAAAGCCAAACATGAAAGTAAACTAACATTAACCAATAAGATGTTATTCCTTTCATTAAGGATTTTTGTGCAACCCAATGATAAATTCTGTACCTGTTTCCAAAAAAAAAAAAAAGGTTTTATGCAGTTACCTGTATAAAATTCCTACAACTTCTCTCCTTCCACGCTTCCCCTCCATGACCAGAATATTAAGAATATCCAACAATGACTTTCTGCTTCTGGGATGCTACAATCCCAGTAAAATTTTAGTAATAGACCTCAGGAGTAGCAAAGAATTATTAGCAAAACTTAGGGAAAAAGAGCACAATGCTGCACTTCAGCTTCATCTCACTCTGAAAAATAGTCTTAAAAGATATCCACCTAGTAGACATCAGCATAAGCAGACCGTAGAATAACCATGTACACTACTAATTTAAAACGTGAACAGAAAAGCAAGTTCCTAATGTGTTACACAGGCAAGTGATTTACAGTGCTCAGACCATACCAATTTTGATGGCTTAATATGAAAGTGTCCTCTAACTTCTTTCTGCTCCCCAAAACTAGCACTGCTCAGCTGGACCAAATCTACTGCAGCATAAAAACAGTTTCTCCCAAAACAGAAGAGAATCCAAGTCCAGGTTTTACTTACCTTTGCCATGACTTCTGGATCAGGTTCTTCTACTGGATCAGCCCACTCCACTGTTACGACATTTCCCCAGACTTTTACTTTCCCACTCATCAAGCGACGTCGAGCTTGTGCTGCTGACTTGTGATCCTCATATTCCAAGAAGCAGAATCCTCGATTCTTCTTTTTATCATCAGGTTGGTGATACAAGATTACATCCACCAAACCCTCTGAAAAACACGTCTTTAGTATTGAGCTTTAAAAGGCGAGAAGGAAAAAAAAAATAGAGTCTACTCTCTAATGCATTTGTGTTTTTTTGTTTGTTGTTTTTTTTTTTTTTTTTTTTTTGTAGCACACATCCTCTGAACTTAACACCTGAAAGATGGGGCAAGGGCACGAGAAACAGGGAGGAGAAAAAAAACACATATCCATCCAATTTACCAAGAAACAGGTTGCCTACTAAATGAAATTCTCCAGAACAAAAACTTACCTCAAAACTATGTCCCAAAAAACATCAACATGAACAGTTCAAACACTGTCAATTTTCTATGTTTTGTTTTACCATTTTTACATTTGTGAAAAGCAGTCAGCAGTAACACATGGCATCTCCCCTGTCTCAAGGGGAAGATAGAAAGAATTTCTTTCATCTCTCTCCAAAACAAGAGGAGATAACAAAATGAATATTCACCTTCTGTTTTCACCACTTCCCTGAAGTACTTAAAATAGTAATCCTAAAAAAGAAGCAGTAGGTTAAAACTCTCCTACAGGACAAGAGCAGGAGATCAAGATTTCAACCTCTCAAAGCAGAAGCATCCTTCTTGGGATAAACTATTTTTTCTTCCTACTTGCTGCAGAAGAACTGGGACAGAAATTAATCTGTTATTATTTCTACAGTAGCATTCTCTCAAACGTTTTTGTATTCCCTCTATCATTCCTCAACATTTGGAGGAACAATGTTTGAGGCTCTCTAGAAACTTCTCAGCTGTGAAAGTAGAACCTACTGTAGATCCAGTTACAAATGTAGAGCCTTCAACACTAACCTAGAACAGATGACGGAATTAGGACTTCCACCACCATCTTTCAGAGTTCATTTGTGCTGTTTCCGTCCCAAATTGTAGTCTTATAACATCAATCATTTAAAGAGCAGTAGAACAGACATTAGTCCCTTTACACTCCACCACAAAGTATACACGATATATAAGTTTTCTACCAAATATAAAACTTGGAAAGTAATTTGGAAATAGATTAAATGATACCTCAAAGAGTCAGTCATATAACTATAGATACAAGAGAGAAGTTCAATGGTATTTCAGGATCAGTGTGACATACTTATTATGAAGTCCTTTACCTGTGACTTTACTAAACTCTTCCAATATGTTTTCCTTAGTCTTGTTCTTTGGAATTGACCCAACAAATAATCTGTTGTTTGCCACAGAGATGCATACTCCAAGGTGCTTCCCAGGACGGATTTCATAGTTGTCACACTGAGAAAAGAAGAAGCCATTCACTTGCACTACCCAATACAAAGTGAATGAAAAGATACCCCAAACCATAAATCAGTTGCTTCAATATCTACTATCTTTATATATAGCATATTGAATTCACATTGAATCAAGTATTACAGTCTTAGAAACTTTTGTTGTTTCAATGTTCACTTGAGAAACTGATGTACAAGAACAATGTGCAACATACAAGCTGCATGGGGTAAATTAATTCACCTACTGTTTATCTCAGACTTAAAAGCTATTCCTAGACAATGAGTGGTGACTGTTTCCTGTGCTTGGAGTCAACATCAGTCATTGCTGCTGTTACTAAAAAAACAAATGCATAGAGTTATAGGTACCGTAAGTTCTTCCACTTCAATTGCTTTCTTAAACATTAAGCACATTTGCTTCAAGACACTCTAAATCACTGTGCCATCCCACCCCCTTTCCCACTCCTATAGCAGGGATTTTTTGGGCCCCTCTAAAATAAAACTTCAGAAGCTAAATTTATAGAAGCTTCCCATAAGAAATAGGTTAGCCCGCTTCTTCATCACACTTGTACCCACAGGTGTATTACTCTGGACAACAATCCTGATATATCTTTAAAGGCAGGAGAGTTCAACATTTAAAAAAATGTTAAGAATTCAAACCATCTTTGTATCAGGGAGGACTTTTCAGACAGGACCTAGTGAGACAGAACTCTGATCGCTAGCCAGCTTCTGAAAAATCTCATGTACTTCTGAAAATTTTTAGGCTATTTTTACCTTAAGTGTGACTTCAGCATACAGCTAGCAGTGCAATATCCTCAAAAACCTTCATATTCAAGAACTAGAACAACGCTAAGGTACTACAGGCTATCAAATGATCACTTTAAAGAGAGATTTTTTTTTTTCTCAGATTTTTGCTTCAGATACAACAGTGATTTGTATCACTACAATACTTTGCATTCAACTGCCATGAACTTAATCTGAATCTGTTTTTCAATGTATATTTTAAAGCCATTTTACCTAGAATCAACCCCACTCCCACTGATACATGCAGATCAGAAGCAGCAGAACACCCGATGCAGACAAACTAAACTTCAAAACTTAACATTTTCAGTATTAAAAGAATCTTGCTTTCCCTATCAAGGCTTAGTTTTCCTACAAAGTTTAGCACACCCTATTTTCCTTTCTTCCGGTAACCTGTGGAAGATATTTCACCTAAATACAAGTCTGACCCCATTAAAGAGAATGTTAAGGTGGAACATGTACAGGGGAAGGGAATCCAAATACAAGGAATATATTCACAAATTCACTTAATTGGTGTAACGGAGAATGGAGGTCAGTCTTCCATCACTGGTGCATCACTTGATACATCTCCTGTCACTTCAGGATCTTCCCCTTCATCTCCCCCAATCACCAGATATTTAAAACAACAACTCTGAGCAGCTTCAACTTAAGAAGTAAGTTTCAGAACACCTTTTCCATCATGTTCAAAAAAATTCAGGAATAATCTATTTCAAAAACAGTAGAATACATACAAATCTAGTTTTAGGGCTATAGTTTGATATACTAAATCAAGGCAGGAGACAATTTAGGAAAAAAATAGCATGAGTCCATCGATGAATGCTTTACAGACACCTCACTATCTAACAGATTCCCAACTTGCTTACAGTTTACATTGTCTCATCCAGTCTGATAAAAAGTTACTCACCAGTTTGACTGCTTCCTGAGCTGCATCTTTGCTACAAAAGGTAATAAAAGCATAACCTCTGTTTTGACCAGAAAGAGGATCCATCATAAGCCGCAGATCCCAAATTGGACCAGCTTTCTCAAAGAGTGGTACCAATTCATCTTCATACAAGTCTCGAGGAATCTTACCAACAAAGACCTAAGAAGGAAGAGGACACAAAGCTTTTGCAGGAATCCGAATTTATTTTTAATACTTCAAAGAGGGAAGTAAGTAGGTTACAGCAGAAACCATCACAGCAGAAATGCTGTAGCCTTCACTAGGGACAACGTTACTCTGTCTCCTACTACAGTCTTCTGAAGTCACAGTGTTAGGACTAGATTTTGCATATGGAAACTTGGCTTTGTGATTTGTATATAAAAGGTTGTACATCTTCACCAGTGAAGATGAAAACAGTTCTTACTTGTCATAATTCTGGCAGTTAAAGACCTTACAGACTATCCAGTCAGGTGTCCTGTAATACTCCAGGCCAAGTATTTCCTTGCCCTTGAAATATTTTCATATCATTCCCTAGTCCAATCTTGATTAAAAAGTTAGAGATTGAAAAAAAGATCCTTAATAAGTTACCCCAATACACATTTTCAATTTTAATATACACTGTAGTCTTATTTCTACTTTTTACAGCTATGCTAGCTGAACGCTATACTTGTCTAAAAAAAATTGAGAATTCTCATTTTTCTTATACAGTGATGACCATTAAACTTTGCACAAGTTTTTGTTAAATAATTTAGTCTGTTCAGCTGAGATGTAACTAAGAAAGATCTTTTTCTAGTTCCAGTATTTACAGATATTTGCTCATTTGATTGTTTTTAATCACTGGTGTACCAATCATGGTACTTCCCAAGCATGGCACTACAACAGTTACTCTAGTTTCTATCCAAGCTGACTTAATAAACATGTAATATCGCTTCTTCTCAAATGTACTCCAGAAAAAGGTTCTAAGAACATTGGACATTAAAGTGTGCCTCACGTTGGTAAACAAAGTTGTCCATTTTTGCACATCTGTTTTAACTCCATCACCTAAGCATTAGTTGGGTCTTCAACTTTCACATTAAAAAAAAAAATCTCATAGAAGTCAACCTCATCAATCTAGACAAAGCCTTGCCATAGTCTCAGTCTTATCTGAGAAGATAGAACATTTCAGAACAGTAGATGAAATGTTCTGAAATGTTATTTTGTTTAGTCCAAATGTTGGCACAAAGGTGCCCATCTCTTGGTAAGGGTCAGTTACCAGCATTCATGGTGCTTGCTGTAGTACTGTCAGAAAATGACAGCAGTCTTGTGCAATGCTTGGGAGAAACTTCCCAGAAAAAGTGGTTGGGCACTGGGATGGGTTGCCCAAGGAGGTGGTGGAGTCACTGTCCCTGGGGGTGTTTAAAGAAAGGTTGGATCTGGTGCTTAGGGACATGGTTTAGTGGGTGACATTGGTGGTAGGGGGATGGTTGGACCAGGTGATCTTGGAGGTCTTTTCCAACCTTAATGATTCTGTGATTCTGAAGATCTGTACTGAAGGCTTAGCAGACAATTTCAAAACTAAAGAAACTAAGAATGCCCAGAAAAGCATTGATATGGACAAACCCCACGAGGAGAGGGCAGTGACTGGTTCAAGAAATGCAGAATGCATGATTTTCTTCCAAAGGAAAGCTAAATCATTCATGTTTCTTTACGATACACAGCCATTCCTGCAATTCAGTTACCAGAACATTCCTTTAACATAGCTTAGGCTCTCCACTTCAGTATGAACGCCAACTGGCTATGGTTTACTTGCTACAGAGGAAAAAGATTTATACTGATCACAAGTTTAAATCCAGATCCTTAAATCCAGATCTAAGAGGCCTTTTCAGAAAAATTCAGAAATCCCTGCAAATAGATGTTTCCATCAGTATTACCTAGAACATTTCACTCCAAAACGCATGCGTGCTTCCATTATAGTATCACTTTCATGTCTTTAAAAATAGCACAAGACAGGAACTCCAACTTGTTATTAAGACTGAGAAGTTGTCAGCTGAACTGTCCAATCTACCAGGCTGAAAGCTTCTCCGTCCCCCTTTCCTTGGCTCAGTCTCTTATTACCTCCAAAAACTTGAAACCAGCATAAATTCAACAAGATTGCTACAACAGTTCATGTAATATTCTTGAGTAGCTAAGATGATCAACAGAGTTAATGATTTCCTTCTCTTATATTCTTACCTGACCTATATTCTGGAATAACTTCACATCTGTATCAGACTGACTAAATGTCTCTATGGAAATAACAGAAATTTAAGTGAATTTGCCTTGAGCCTGTAAACTTTAATGCATTAACAAACTGTAAGATCAGACAAATACCAGGTTAACGTCTTTCAAGTGTGAGAAGAAACATTTATAAAAGCTACTTAAAAAAAATAAAGATAGGTCAACAAGCTTGGAAATACTAAAGAATGTAAGTATCATGCCTTATTGCATTTTTCAGTTCTACAAGACAACTGCAACAGAAAAGCTTCAGAAACCAGCATTACTGTTGAAGCAAAATAGGAGATCTTGTGTAAAAGCAGGATGCAACTGCATTGTTTCCATGCTTCCAAGATCACTGACCATTGGGCAATGCCAAGCACAAATAGAATCTTGGTGAAGAATGGGTTGAGAGCAGCCCTGATGAGAAGGACCCATGGATGCTGGCTGATGAGAAGCTCAACATAAGCTGTTAACATGTGTTTACAGCCCAGAAAGACAACCGTATCTGGGGCTGCATCAAAAGCAGTGTGACCAGCACGGCAAGTAGGGTGACTCCCCTTCACTGCTCTTATGAGATCCCACCTGGAGCCTGTGTTCAGCTCTAGGGGCCCCAGCACAAAAAGGACATGAACCTGTTAGTAGCCCAGCAGAGGCCACGAAGATTATCAAGGGGCTGGACCACGTCTCATGTGAAGACAGGCTGAGGGAGTTGGGGTTGTTCAGCCTGGAGAACAGAAGGCTCCAGGGAAACATCACAGCAACCTTCCAGTGCCTAAAGGGGGCTACAGGAAAGCTGGGGAGGGACTCTTTGTCAGGGGGTGTGGTGACAGGACATGGGTAATGGCTTTAAACTAAGAGGGCAGGTTTAGATTAGATATCAAGAAACTCTTTACTCTGAGGATAGTGAGGCACTTGAACAGGTTGCCCAGAGAAGCTGTGGATATCCCATCCCCAAAGGTGTCCAAGGCCAGGCTGGATGGGGCTTGGATCAGCCTGGTCTGGTGGGAGGTGTCCCTGCCCTTGGAGGGGGGGTTGGAACTTTATGATACTTAAGGGTCCCTTCGAACCCAAAGCATTCTGATTCTTTAGACTTTTTCAAGTTTTGCTTCCTGAAGGACATGTAACAAGTGTTTTAAAAGACCAGTTACTAAAACAGTGCTTTAACTAAGAAAATTTTTTTGTGAATTAACTTTACAGAGCATTATTCAGGGGTGTAATCCACATCTGCACTCTTGATAATGCATCCTTCAGTTATTTCAACAACTGAGCCTCTTCTGCTGCCATTGCAAACTCACAAAAAAAATGTCAACAGCAGCAGCATCAAGAGCTTCTTCAGAACTTCATCTCCCTGTAACACTGCTCTTCATGTGCTTTGCAGTAAATAATTTCCAAATGGCACATTTAAGTGCAAATTAATGTAGGCTGCATGACTGCTTCAACTCCTCCATATCTACAACCGTCATTAAAAATATACTGAAGCAAACAAAAAATTTAGATTAGTGCAAAAGCCTTTGAACCCCAACAGTTTTTCCAGAAGAGCTACATTTCATTTGCATACTACTGTACTAGGTCTGGCTGGAATGTTAACTTTCCCTGCAGCAGCCCATACAGTGCTGAGCTCTGCACTTGTAGCTCGAACAGCAGTGGTATCACACCGGTGTTGTGTCTGCTGCTGAGAAGTGCTGGCACAGCATCAGGACTCTCTCTAACCCTCCTAGGGCGTGGGCAAAAAAGTGAGAAAGAAACATCAGCAGGGCAGCTGACCTAAACCAACCAGAGGGATATTCCATACCATATGATGTCACACTCAGCAATAAAAGGTGGAAGAAGGAAGAAGAGGGGAGGGGTGGGCTCTTGTTGCAAAAATGTCTGTCCTCCTCCCGAACACCGGCTACGCGTGTTGAGGCCCTGCTTCAAGGACGTGGTCAAGCATCGCTCATTTGTGGGAAGTAGAGTAATTTCTTTCCTCTGCACTTCCACATAGCCTTTACTTGTTTTGTTATTCCCTTCCCCCTCCCTCTTCCCCCTTCCCTTTTTTCCCTTTAGTTGAATTGATTAATTAATAATATTTCCTTAATAATATATTATTTTTTCTCTTTAATTAAATTATCCTTATCTCAACCCATGAGTTGTTCTTTCCTTTACTTCTTCCCCTTCTCATCTTAGGAGGGGGAGTGAGAGCGGTTGTGGTGTTCAGCTGCCTAGCACGGTAAAACCACCGCAACTACATTCTATAGAAGCTTTATCTAGTTCAGCTCCTGCCAAGATTATTTTACCATTGGTTCTTACATTAGAAAGTTACAATGTTACATGATTCTTCCCATTCAATTTATTACAGACAAACAAAAGGAGTTTTAAGTGCTCCAGCATCTCCACCAAGGTGATATTTTACAGACTACAAGATAGCTTCACAACCCTTCCCTGGCATTATACAAATACTGAACATGCATCCACAGTATAGCAGATGGAATACCAATTTGCCCTCAGAAAGCTAGAAGTAATTTTACATTTTTTAAAGACATTCAAAAATTGCATCCATCATATTTATCCAATAAGTTTCAGCTCTGAAAATAATATGTAGCCACTTCTATATAAGAATGTGTTTATGGAACAGCTTATATGCAATTGTCTTAGTATGTTATGAAGAAAAAAAACTATTTGTAATATTTTGAATTTTTATTTCATATCACTGCAAAACACTGAAATAGAAGTCTGAATTTAGGAGTAAGACTTACTTTACCTGGATATCTGTCAGTAAAACTAAAATCAGTGCAGCAGTCAGTATAGTCTCAAGTCAATTACTCATGCTAAAAGTACTGCACTAATTTTGAGGGTGGGAGGGAAGAACATGGTACTTCTTATGCCTATCATAGTGGAGTAGAGAGCTAGTATTTTACAGTTACCAGTGAACAGTGAAGTCCCCTGTTCTTCTAATCATGCCTTGAGATAGTACATTCATTTACACCAATGGCTGAAGGATGGAAATGAAGTACATACCAGTACCATCCTTGTTTTTTTTTTTTGGTGTAACATTAGTCTGGACAGGCAGTATGCACACACTTATTGTTGTTTGTTGGTTTTAAACGCTGTCTTTTTATAGAAGATTACAAAGACTTTTTCAATTTTCCTGAGTTTAACAGCTAAAAGGTCTTCCATCAGCACACTGAAAATCAGGAGAGAAAATGTATTTGCTTAACAGGTTAAAATATGCAACTCAACCTAATTAGATACTACCCGCACATTAGACACTACAGATATATTTGTTTTACCACCCAGCATTAAGCAATGAAAACACTGAATGCTTGTCTCATTTGCATGAAAGCATCATCTTGAAGAAATGGACAAATTACTAAAATTCCTTTTGTTCCTCATACTCTTAAATAAGCTCCTACTTAAAAGCTTTTGCTGTGCTGGAAAATAAATATTTATAACATTTACTTTTCTTGTCTGCACTTAATTTCAAAAGTTACTGAAATTACGAAGTAGAAATTACTACCTAGGCATCCTCCTATTTTGCTGAACATATGGTTTTTAGCCAATTAGAGTTCCCAGTAAGACAACTTAAAATTCTGGTTATTTATACAAAACTACTCTAAGAATATTTTTTTTATATTTTTTCAGCATCACTTATATATACACTTAATGAAACGATAAACTACAATTAGCATGGAGAAAGCAGGCCTAAGAAGACCCTGATGTACAGTCATCAGTTACTATCTTCCCATTTAAATATCCATTCTATTTTTTCATCCCTTCAAAGAACTGTTACTTCCCAGAATATGCAGTATTTCCTTTAGAAACCATCCTTGCTGTGACACTAAAACATCTTCTTAATGGTAAACACAAGTTTCCACATTTACAAGGATGCAAAAAATAATCGATGAACTGAAAAACAATAAAGAACTTAACCATTTTCTTAAACCTAATCTGATGGCTCCACAACAACTCCTGTATCAATGGTTAGTCAAAAGGGGATGATTGAGATTTTAGAATGAACTACAAAACAACCTGCAAGTGAGCAAAGCCTTGCCCTGCAGAGAAGGGCTTGGGGAGTCTGGTAGACGTGAGCTTGACATGAGCCAGCAGTGCATGCCTGCATCCCAGAAGACCAACTGCATCCTGAGCTGCATCAGAAGAGGAGTGGCCACAAAGGAGGTGATCATCCCCCCTCTGCTCTGCCCCTGTGAGGCCCCACTTGGGAGTACGGTGTCCAGGTGTGGGGACCCCAGCACAAGAAGGATGTGGATCTGGTCCAGGGGAAGGCCATGAAGATGGTTAAGGGGCTGGAAGCACCTCTCCTACAAAGGCTGAGAAAGCTAGGGCTGTTCAGCCTAAGGAAGAGAAGACTCCAGGGGGACCTCACTGGGGCTTTTTAGTACTTAAGTGGGGGCTTATAAAAAACATGGAAAGTGACTTTTTGCTCAGAGAGGACAGGGGGAATGGTTTTAAACTAAAAGAGGGGAGATTTAGATTAGAGGTTAGGAGGAAATTCTTTACTCAAGAGGATGGTGAGATACTGGAAAAGGTTGCCCAGAGGTGTGGATGCCCCATCCCTGGAGGTGTTCAAGGCTGGAGTGGCCCCTGGCCAACCTGATCTAATGGGTGGCATCCCCGCCCATGGCAAGGGGTTGGAATTAGGTGATCTCTAAGGTCCCTTCCAACACAAGCCATTCTATGATTCTATGAAATGCACAGCTCAAGCACTTGTATAACCAAACTAAAGTCTGCCTGTAGCCTGATAGCAAGATGCAGATTCGTTCATGACACTGAATTTCTGGATTTGTGTAGTGACTAGATTGTGTCCTTTATGTATGAAAAAAATCTTTAAAATCCTTCTGAACATCTTGTCTATCAAAAGATAAGAAAAAGCAGAGAAAAAGATCTTACAAATTTTAAAGCAGAAACAAAGCAGCACAGTAGACAAGCAATTATCAATATTGTCAGATGCAAATGGCAAAGCCAGTGTAAGGAGAGAAGGAAACATTCACGTAACTGCCTGCATTCTAAAATATATGCCTCCATAAATGTCTAAGTACCAACATTCATGGAGCTCACTTTAAGCAGAATGTTTTACATTGGAACACCAAGTCTTTAAATAAATAGGATTTTTTTAATTAAGTTATAATATTATATTTCTTATAAATTTTCTCCTCCAAGCTTCTACACCTTAACTACTTCATCTCTGTTGCAGAATTTCATCCCTAAAAGATCCAGCTGCTCTTCAAGCCCACCCACTTCAATACATTGATCAGGCTCACCCACATAATCCCTTCAGCAATTCACTGTGAATGTTTGATATGCTCAACATCCATAGTTACTTATCAATACCTCAATTTTACTGCACTATGTTCAAATACACCTTGAAAGAGTTAAAATTAGTTACCATGTAAGGAATTCCACTTTAAAAAAAATTATTCAATGAATAAATATTTACAGTAAAAGAGACCTGATACATTTGTTGGAAAAAAAACATTTACCTAGTATGTATTTTCTTGGTATCCATAGCAATACTTGGGTATACTTAAAAAGAGGTTTGCCATTGTCAACATCAGTGACAGCTCTTTAGAATTTACATACCTGGGCAGGCAAAAAGCTATGAGAACTTTATTTTGTTTAAAATAAGTTTCCAACACAAAAAAATCCCTTTCACAGTCCTAAAGGATACATGTGTTATCTTTGCATATTTGTACCCACAGTATTAAAAGAAAGGCTTTTATACTCCTATATAGGCAAAATTTAGGAATATGTATATATACACACATACACACACCCCACCCCAAACTTTGTTCTGGAAAAAATGCTATAATAATATACAGTCATTTTTGTTAAAACATGGTCTGTCTACCAAATTAGAAGATCATGTTTAAAATCTTGATTACTGACCCTCATAGCCCAACAGCAAAAGACTAAATTAAACTGCTGGATGCTTTATTAACGCAAGGTGTTCAGCATCTCAAGTCAAGCTGAGCAGTAATCAGTCTTATAACCCTCCAAAATGCCAGTATTAATTTGGTTAAGGTATGATACTTATAAGTGGTTGGCTGGGCTTTGCTACAGACTTTCATGCTGATTCACTGGAGAAGCATTTACATTACCATACCGGAGTTTCCTTAAGTTAACCTTCCTAGCAAGCTTCAAGAAACTTACAAGTATAAAAATATATCCTTAATACAATTAAACACGGCCAATTTTTCAGCTTTCCTGTGACTTCCTAAAGAGACTAACCACCATCAATAGGACAAAATACTCGAGTTTCCAATCAAGTATTTTCAGTCATTAGACACAGTTCAATTAAATAACACAAAAGAAATATCATCATGTAATCATCCTAAATTGGTTAAATGGACTTCTAAGCCACCTTTATGAATATAGAAATGCAAAAATTTACGAGAAGAAACAAGCTACATGAACTCTTCTAATGTGGTAGTTTCACTATCACACCATGAAATTAAGTATGCTTTTGTATAGTTTGAAGTGAAAGCAAATAAACAATTCATAATTAATACCGAGCTAAGTTGTCCTCTTCAAAATAGGTAGATGTATTGAATAAGAAAATAACTAAAGGTATTGAATAAAGATACTCCAAAGTCCTTTTTGCTTTTAGTACATTGCATTAGAATATTTGTTACTGGCACTCAAATTCTATTTAAGTTGTAAAGAGTCAAACACTTTTCAGTCATGCTTTTGCCTATACATTCAGCTAATACCTATGTTAGTTACTTTTTAAGCTGTGAACCATGATCTTTAATTTGTATGGTGAAGTCCAACAATTTCATCATCTATTTTATATTTTAATAAATTGAACGTGGCCTTCCCTTGTATATTCCACCTGCTTCTTCCTCTCAACCTATTACTCTTTTTTCCTGCAGAATACCAAGGCCTAAGACTGATCAAGACACAAACACAGAAGCAAGCTTTCTTCCAAAATGCTTAAAGTTTTCTTTTTTCTATTTTCTATTTTCCAGTAATCTAATATATTAGTTTGCATAAACATACAAATTAATTAGATTAGTCTGCATATACTAACCTCTGTTCCAATACCAGGCTGAACACCAGAATATACAGTATCTGGAGGAGGGCCCCCATATTTCCTCTGTCCTGTAGTTACATCCAAAGTGTAACCAGTCCTCTCTAGCAAAGCCTGAAAAAAATTGTCACATTAGTTACATGAAGGAGGGTAGTGGGTTTAAAGTATAAATGAGATAGTGTCATAAGAAACATTTCCTTACTTGCTTCTTGCCCCACTTGATATATACAACACGGTATATATGGACATACAGAGCCTACCAAAAAGTGTTACATGGGAAGGGTTAAAAAACCACCACAAACAAAATTTATTCCCTACTGAGGTCACCAGAAACAACTTGTTTTCCTTTTCCCATTTCACTCTATAAGAACATATGTAGTACCCCAAGAACTTCAGAACACCAGGCAATTCTTCTCACTCACTTTGTATTTAGGTTGTGCACAACAGAGAAACTATGAGTCTCAGTGTTAGTGTATTAAGACACTATCTTGTTGATATGTCTGACTAGTCTCATAGCAGCTTTGAGCTTGCAAAAGCTTTAGTGCAAGAAGACAAGTAAGAAGTCTCAAACAGGTATCAATATTTTGACAATCCTTACATAAGTTCATGCATTTTGGTAATTGTGTAATCAGGTAGATCTGCATTTCAAACAAGTACTCTTTTCAATCTTTAGCTTCAAGGAATATATGAAAGTATGAATATACTTGTCCAAGTATTAATGCTTTTTAAATACATTAAAATTACTTCAGTCTATGTACATGTACTACGAGTAAGTCAGTATTTTCTAGATGTTACCTTGATCTTTGCTTCATCTGGTCCCTTTGTTGATTCCTGTACTTTGCTGCCTTGTTTCTCTCTTTGCCTGTAGGTCTTCATAACTCCACATAAAAATGCACTTTTGTTCTGTAGATACAATTTACAAAATCATTAAATCGTGGGTATAAAAAGCCCTGGAAAGGCACCGAATCTTACACTCCATACTGTGAAGTCACTATATCAAGCCAATGCAGTAAACAAAGTATCAAAAGAATCCTCTAGAAAAGTAAAACAATTAATTGAATAAGCTTGTAAGACTGGAATTTCAGGTAGTATTTTTACCTCATTTTCTCAATAGCACTCTTTTTTATCTATGAGCTTTTGTTTTGCACTCAAATACCCACACATATAGGGCAATTTTTACACAGGCCTGTGATTTGGGTTTGAAACATTAGAATACAGGAACAAAGAACTTCTAAGTTTTAACTCTCCTCCTGCCAGTAGTGCCAGAACACTATTTATGCTTATGTGCTCACACTCTTGGAGCTCTCACCTTACCTGTACATGCGACAGGTCACTTTCTTTAAACTGCTGTAATACAGAGAGGGCTCCTTCTTCATTAAATTCCCTAAGAGCATCAATTGCTCTTTCATCAAGATCGACATAAGCTACCAACCCTAAAAGTTAAAGATAAAGAAGTTACAGATTTCTATTAAATTTCATACAAACTAAGAACTATGCAGTCTGCTTTTAAAGTCAAAAAGTTACGTTCCATAACAGTTATACATTTAATAATTACATATACCTACACAAGCATATGAAAGAATATGAGTACAACAATGAAAAAAGTTAAATTAAAATTTATATACCTAAGCATTAATTGAAGTGCAAGATTACATCCCATGTGTAACAGCTTTCTAACATTTGAAAATCCAACAGTAAACTCTGGCTCACTTCTAATGATTTGGGTTTTGTTTGTTTGGCATTTAAGTTTCACACTTCATTCTCTTGAATGGAGCTGTTCTACAGTAAGCTGACGTGAACATTACATGTATCCTACTGCACATGAAAAAGAAGCTACCTAACTGGAGGTTAAACACTTACAAAGCACTACAAAATATTAGTAAGTAGAATAATTTGTTCACTCTTTCCTCCCAACGTCAAAAAAAAACAAAAATCGGTAGACTTCCTGTGTCTGAAAATTTATATTGTTTAATACTCATTTTGTTGCTCTAAGCAGCTTAAGAGCCAGAATTTTATTTTAAAAGGTATTATTTTGAACCCTGCTCTGTACCTGAAAAAGCTAACATTAATTTTACAGGTACAGACTCCCCCAAGAAACATTGGACCAGTTCTGAAGCACTTTTTCTGTTTAAGGACTTTTACAGGTTATTTTTTCCCTTTTACAATGTACTTGCATAAGCTGTGGAGTGTGAGAACTATAGATATTAACATTTTCACTTTTAAAACCACACAGCAAAAATACCAAGAACTCCACACACTTTGCAACAGCTTAATCTCCAGAATACACAATTATTTAGCTACTACTTGATTTCAAAAATGCAAAGTAGTGCCAAGCCCAAGGACTACATTTCAGAAGTGATCCTGCATATTGGAAGACACCTGTATCTTTCAGGTAAAACCTCAGAAGATTAAAAATCCCAAACTTCAACCCCAAATTTAGCTCTAGTGGCAGAAGTAGTTTTGTTCACTGACAAACCCCTGCACAACACAAGTATCTTCAGTGCATTTAAGGAAGTATGAATACGTGTTTTCAGGTCACTCATGCAATGGAATTATACTAGGTAGTCAGGTTCTGGGCTGAAAAGCTTTTAACTTCCTTGAGAACTCCTCACAACACAACCTAACTAATACGCATGTTAGAGCCCCACAAGTTCCTCTGCCCAGGCATTTACACCTTCTCTCAAACCATCAAGTGCTCATCATCATGACCCATATAAAGTGCCTATCTAAAAGCTGGTAAAGTCTAGATGAAAGCTCACTGTGAATGACTTCCAAAAGACATCATCCACGTGATCCAGAATGTCATACTGATGATGGTAAGATATTGATTTTGAACTGCCTTCATTTAATCAGTGGAATTTTGACTCTTTTCAACAAAAACTATCATATTGCCACCAAGGCATTCAAGATAAGCTCATAAAGCAGTTCTATTGCTTCTTGTACATCTATCTGTTCACAGAACACACTCTTAAGAGAAGGAACCTTCTGTCTAAAGGAAAAAATAAGGGTGGACAGGATGTTACAAAAATAAAATAGAAAAAAAACTTTGTATACAAAGAAACCTTCTCTATTGCAGTTGCAGAGACCACTTGCTACCAGCAAAGCATTACTCTATTTGCTAGATAGCTTAGTCCTTGACTTTGTTAAAAAAAAGCAGTTAGTATCAAACTGAACTTTTCAATGTAGTAACCATCATGGATTAAACTGTCCACTCAGAACTAGAGAGAACACAAAATCCACAGGCAGACTCAATTCAAATGTAGTCCCAGGCAAGACAAGCTAGTTGCTTCCCTCACTAAGTCACCTATCCAGCCTTTGAGTGTTTAAGAACCACTGTGAGGAGTTGACAGTAGAAAAGTAAAAGCAAAATGATGATTTGGACTGAAGAAAAACGTACAGTTTAGTATGCTTAAACATACATCTTTATTATACAACTAAGAAACTAGTGCTCTGTGCCCTAAAGCAACTAAGATAACACATACAACACTAAGGATCTGTCAAATAATTAGTCAATGTAAAACCCAATTTGCCTTTAGGGAAGTCAAAGTAGCAAAACATTCAGAGCTACACAGATCAAAACCAATGTATTTTTAAACCTTAATCTATAAAAATTTGAAAATGGTATGCCCTCACTTTCATAACCAGTCAGAAACAAGAAATGCATATTATACCTGTCTGAAATATTTCATCAAGTCTCTCTGCCACCTTCTGTGGGAGGCCTGCCTCTATCAGTGTCTTGTAGTGTTCTGTGTGAGTTACACTGGAAGTATCCATTGGTTCTTCCTCTTCTTTTAACTGTACCGCATTACCATTCACCTGATTAGCCATTTTATTATGCTGCTGGAAAAAATTCAGGAGCTATATTACAATAAGCCAGAAAAAAAAAAAACTAGTTTGTAGGACAATGCATGATTTATCTAAACTAATTTGTATACATGCTGCAAATGACCTCTATCAAAAGTTTTATTTAATACTTTTTGGATGCAGCTGATCTAAGTTGCAAAATAAAGTACAACCCTTAATACTGCAGAAAATGTACATGGAAGAATTTACTTTTTTTTAAGATGTACTTCATGTACATAATGTCTACACTTCAGATTGTCAGCAAGTTAACTGTTTACCATAGCAGCTAGAATGTACTGGGATACAATAACAACATCCTTCAGAGAAGAATCAGAAGAGCTAGTTCTCTTTTCATTTCCCATTCCTCTACTTTTAAAACAATCATTTAAAATTCAGTGAACACATAACCCTGCAGGGTAGCTTAACATATAAGAATGTCAATACTTGTTTGCTAATTTTCACTTTCTTGGCTTGTTGCCATGTCTTCCTTCAAACCCAGCATACTGCTTAAGACTAGCCAAACACTTTCTCACAACACTGTCAGAGCTCAGAAAGGGTAGCAAGAAAAAAAAATGCACTATCAAGCACATTAAAATTTCAAGCTGCAGAGCTGTTTCCATGCTTTCAGTTTTACTCAAATAAGAGCTCTAAGAATCACTGGTACTTTTTTAGAACATATAGCTTATTGGTTTAAAAGGAAGCCATGACTGCAGCATCTTCATTTAAAGACTTGCTTTCAGAATTAACAAACTGCTTGCAATTAAGTGCATTGAAAAATGCACAGCTATGTTCAGACAATTCCAGCAGGCTTTGCTCAATTCATTAAGAACAGTTTCCATTTCTCAATTAGCCAGCCAGCTGATACTTAGTACTCTCAAATAAGAAGGCTGACAAAAAACAAGTCAACTACCCAGCAGAGAACATCAGGATGATCAATTTAAGTTCAGAAATGAGATGAGTCTCAGGGTTTGAAAGATAAGGAAGAAGTCAATGATCAGCAGTGAAATGATAACCAGATAGACATATGCAGCATGGCAAGAGCAATGCAATTAAGTACTGGGATACAGGTAAGATTCAAGAACTTTTTTTTTTCTTCGGGGGGGTCCGGCGGGCGGCGGGGTGAAGAGGTGTTAGATTCTGAAGCCCTAAGCTATTTACTATGCTAAAAAAAGTCTCCAAAGACAACCACACCTACAACAGTCCTTTGTATACCCATCTCACCATCTCATCTAGATGAGAGTTAGTGAACTTTTTGGAAGATATCCTATAATGACTTGCAAGCTCGAGCAAGAAAAAAAAGTTTTTCTTCAGGAAGAAAAGTAACGATTTGACTAAAACTGTCTTGCCTTGAAGGGCAATTTTAAAAAGAGATAATACAGCCTCATGTTGTTTCTTCATCAGTTGTCACTTCTTTATGTGATTAGCAAAGAACGGATACAAAGTCTTTTATAGCTACATGGCATATATAGATAAATCCTGTTTCTTGACCCAGAGAAATTGCTTTCTAATCGATTCAGTTTTCTTCAAAACAAAGTTAATTACTTAAAAGCAACCATGACTATAGCCTAATTACAGAATTAAAAAATGCTACCTGAGGGCTACAGTAATGCTTACATCTCCTTACAGGTATTAACTGAGCATTCCAAGCACTAACTGAAAATCAGGTTTCTACAGGTATGCATTCAAAAATCATGGAAAGAAAAAAAAATCAACCATGTCTGCTTGATAGACTGCCACTGTAGTAACTCAAATTTGAAACAGTACAGGGCAAAGTGGTTCAGTTAAACTGAAAATGCTTCAGGTCAATCATGCTAAATCCCTCTTCTCAAAAGTGAGGATGATATAAAAAACATACAAAATATATGCAGATTTTTGTTTTCACCTATTTTCCTTATAAAAAATCTGTTACACACCTCTGTACACACACAAACAAGAACTGTGAAGCTAAGCAAAGAAGTTAACACAAAAGTATTTAAAATGATTACAAATACCTTCTAAACTTCAGTAATTTATACTCCCTGAACATTTGCTTTTTTTGTGAAACCAGATTGTTTACAAGTGTCACATTCCCGTAAGTTTAGCACTGCTGAATATATTCTCAGACTTGCCTATAACTGAACAAAAGGCTGACAACTATACTGTGTCAGGTAGAAACCCCTTATCTGCAGTTCAATAACTCAAGCTCATGATAGACAAGATTTGCAGCCTAATGGCATGAAAAGATTATCTACCTTCATCACAAACCAGTATGTGGAGCTGTATCTAATGCCTAAGTATCAGATTACTACACAGCACCTCAGCTGATCAAATTTTCTAATTAGTTTTTTAGACAATGAAATAAATTAAGTCTTGGCATTTTAACTCACTAGCTAGATGGTTTACTTTTTGCTTAAGAACTAGTATCCTCATGAAGAGCTAAATTCAAATTATTCTGTGTTCACCAGCCGTTAAAGTTCAGTTTAGCTGTTCAAATTTCAGCTATTTCCTGTCCCAGAAATTTAACTTTAAAAGACTTTCTTAAAGGAATTTTCTCTGGAAAGTTTTTAAAGCGACATAGCTGTCAGAGTATTTGGATCCCACCAGCACCCAGAAGAAATGTATTTTTCACAATTATAGTAAGAAATTCCCTGCTGGCTTCACAAGCTTGGCCAGAAATCTGAGGTTAGGAGGACTTCATATCCTGTATGATCACCATCAAGCAAAGTTACATCTCTTACACCACTGAAATCCTAACTCCAAGTTTCTTAAAGATGCATGAGTAAAAGTCATAGCCATAGTCATCTTTTTCAAGACCACTTCGCTCTCCCTCTAGAGAGCATCAGCTACATGTAGCCATCATTTTTTTTTTTACTGACTTAGAAAGGAAAACAGAATGATTTTAACAACATTTTTTATTCTCCTCTAAAAAAATTTAAAAGCATATTAAAGAAAAAGAGGAGCATTATCTATGTTTGTATATGCAGTGTTGTCCAGTTGGCTCAACCCACACAAGCCAAACAGAAAAACACATGCATGTAGGTAAAAGTGACAAATACTTCACTCTGATATACATTAAATAGCTCAAAGAAGAGATGGAGACTGGTTGAATCGCAAAGATTTTGAGTATTGATTATAAGCAAAGAATTATGTGCATTAGTATGTGTGGGATATGCATTTGTTTTTAAAACATGCAAAAATGGATGAATTTAAAACAGCATACACAAAAACAGGCTTACCGAACAAGCAGCAGTAAGTACATATTGTGGGCAACTTTACAAATGCAAGGAGAGTTCCACTGGTACCTGAAACAATGCCTAGCTCTGCCATCTCAGAGCTGCAGAACTGTGTGTGTAAGTGGAGGGTGTTGCGAAGGCTATCTTGTTCTAAACTTCACACAATTGTTGACACATCATTGCCAACAACGGTTTTCTGAAGTCCATGAACACTCAAACAGAAGTACTTCTAAGCCATCTACTATCTTTCACTTGGAAAGTTTGGATCCTGCATCTCAAAAGACTAGACTCTTGCCAAGTGACTAGACTCTGTTTCTTTTAAGCATATGACAAGCAGAAGATTAAAAACTACAGATGTTTCTCGATTAGCCAGAAACAAGCTTATTTTCATGCCTAAAGCAAACAAATAAATAAAATAAAATGTCTCTATTTTTTCCCTTTGGAAAAAAAAAATCTAACTCAACACACACCTGAGCCTGGCAGTGTACAGCGTATTGAAAACAGAAGCTTAGCCCAAGAACCACGATCACTCAACAGCCATGAGGTTACTATTTCCTGTATTTCATACCACTCCTCCAACAGAGGTCGCCACCCACAGACTAAGTATAACTAGCCAATTAAGTGTAACTGCAGTCTAGTTAACTGCAAAAATGAGCAGAAATGGCAATTTCTGGCAGAGAAAAAATACTGTAAGTTACCATAACCAACTTCACAGTTATTATCTATCAATACTGTTTTCAGCCTTCTGGTGTGTAAGTCCTGATTTCATGACCTGTACTTGTTTAGCTCAGGTGCATTGGAAGCATAACTAAGTCATGCATAAAACTGCACCAAAGTAATTCCAACTTGTTACTATTCCAACTATGTTACTATTCCTGCTATTGAATATATTATTTGTAAGTCTGTATTACCTGTAGAATCTATAATAAATTAAAAATAGTATTGGGGTATTACTTTTTTTTGAGAGTTGTTTTTTTTTTCTTTTTTTTTTTTTAAAGTGAACCACAGGAAAATATAAGTAGCCACTACGAAGTTGTCTTATGCTTCAAGACTCTTGCCAAAACAGGAAGACAAGAAGCACACAAGCAAGTGAAGCAAGTGGAAGGTAAGAACTCACACTAAAAAGACTGAACTGGGAGCTTATTAAAACCTCACTTGTTCTTAAAAAAGGAAGCATACCAGTAACTTTTATATGAAAGCACTATTGCCATTTCTTTTGTACCATAGTTTATTCAACCACAGAAAGTACATTTTTACAGCTTAATTATATGTTTATTTGCATTAATTATGAGAAGACTTCTTTTGAAGTTATTGTCCCCTGAAACACCTCTACATATTAGCCGGTTTCCAGACCAGTATTTCAGTGGCAGACAACCTTTACAACAATAAGTAGTTAGCACCCTCATCCCTCCAGCACCGAGTTCTCAGCCCTTCCCAATCCATAAACCTATGGAATGAAAAAAAAGTCTGAAAACCTCCATCATGATGCTGACCAAAAGACTAGCACAGCCCTGACAGAAATATGCTTCATCTACACAAGTATAAGCAACCTCCCCATCAGGAGATAACTTTACCACAGAGAACAGCAATACACACATCTGTGCATTAAAATACAGCTGCATGAGTAGCTACAACATGTTGCTAACCCAAAGTATAAAGCCTCGCACATCCTGTTTTTTAACTGGAGTTGGTCATTTATAGCTTATCTGGTAGGTTGGGTTGTACAGAACAACATTCATGGCACTCCAGATTAAAGCAACATTTCAACAAAAGTGAGCATTGTTCTCATGAGCTCATCCTCAATAAATTTTCCAGACCTTTGTCTAAGGAAGGAGGGAACACTGCTTCTCCTGACAAAACTAGTAAGTTCAGCGTTAGCAGGAGGCTCAAGTATTATACCAAAGCAATCGTATTTGGACAGAAAACTGAGAATCACTAATGCTGGGATCCTCTAGCACAGTGGAAGGGCCCAAGAGAATCCAAACAACTTTTTTCAAATTGTCATCTAGCATAGCTTATGCTTATTATGAACCACATTCAAAAATCAATAGGTAAGCAGGTTGTTAAGACCCCGGTAATAGAGCCACATTTACAAAATAAAAATAACAACAGCATATTTCAAGATATTTAAGGGAAACTTCTGCAGTTTTGGTGAAGACCTCTCTTAAAAGATCGTTATAAGAAAAACAACGTCCTAGCGACACGCTTCTGTAGAATTTCTCCTTCACAGCATTAGGTGAGTGGCTCTCAGAGTACTGAGCTCACCCGAGAGCTCTGAGTGCAGCGCAGTTCTCATTCCCCACAGCCCACTGTATCGCAACAACCGCTAGGCCGAAACCAGAGCGCGCTGCGCCAGCGAGGAGTATTCTGTCAAAGCCTCCTTCAGCCTCCCTCCCGCACCCCAGGCAGCAGCCGCGCACACAGCCTGTCCGGGCGCCTGACAGCTTCGGCGGCCAGGAGGGGACAGGGAAGGGTCCTGACCGCGCAGGGGACGCGCCGCAGACATCCCCGGTAGGGGGGCAGCCTCCGCCCGCCACCGCGCTGCCCGCCCCTGTACAGGGCCCGCGCCAGGCCACCGCCACCCCCCCCCCCCGCCAGGCCCGCCCCCAGCGCCAGGGCCCGCGCGCGGAACGCCCGCCCGCACCCCCCACCTCCCCCGGCCCGCCGCGCAGACAGGGCCGCTCCCGGCGCCGCCTCCAGCCCGCTCTCTCCTACGCAGCGCGAGCGCCCCGGGCCCGCCTCCGCCAGCACTGGGCCTACCCCAAACCCGCCCGCCCCGCCGCCGCCGGACCCCCCCGGAGCCCTCGCCCCCTTTTCGCGGAGCCCTCCCCCGCGCGAGGCGGCCCCCCGGGGACTCACCGGAGCGGGGCCTGCACGGCGCAGCTCGGGCCCAAGCAGCGACGGCAAATGGCGCGCGCTCCTCCTTCTCCTCATGGACGGCAGCGCGACCCCGGCAACACGCGGGGTTTCCCGGAACTGTTTCCAGGGACCGCTGCTTCACCCACTCAGGACCTCCCGCTCGAGACAGGCGGCCGGGCTCGCCTATAAGAAGCGGGAGGCGGGACCCGCCGTCGCTGCTGGAAGCCAATGAACGGGAGGCGCTGCGACCAATGGCGCGGCGCCTTCAGCCCGGCGCGCCGGCAAGGCCGGAGCTGGGGGAATTTAAAGGGGCAGCGCCGCTGCCAGCCGCCGAACAAAGGGAGCGCGAGGAAGGCGCGGGGCCGCCCCGCCCCGCCCCTGCCGTGCGGCGCGAGGGCGGCCGGGCCCCGCCCCGCCCTTGCCGCCGGAGCCTGGAGCGGCGGGGGGGGCGGGCCCGGGGTTGGCCTGTTGCGAACGGGGCCCCGCCGGTGCCACGGGGAGAGGGTGGCAGCAGCCGGCGCGCTTCTCCCAGCACGCGTGGTTCTGGTGCCCGGCCCTGCTCGTTACCCTGCGATTAGATGGAGCTTGGTTACTGTGTCCGATTGGCTTGGCCGGGCTCTTGATGGGCGCGGCCTTGCAGAATCCCAGAATCATCTAGGCTGGAAGAGACCTCCAAGATCACCGAGTCCAACCCCTGACCTAACGCTAACAGTCCTCCACTAAACCATATCCCTAAGCTCTACATCTAAACGTCTTTTAAAGACCTCCAGGGATGGTGACCCAACCACTTCCCTGGGCAGCCCATCCCAATGCCTGACAACCCTTTGGGTAAATAAGCTCTTTCTAATATCCAACCTAAACCTCCCCTGGCACAACTTTAGCCCGTATCCCCCTCGTCCTGTCACCAGGCACGTGGGAGAACAGACTGATCCCCACCTCGCTACAGCCTCCTTTAAGGTACCTGCATAGAGTGATAAGATTGCCCCTGAGCCTCCTCTTTTCCAGGCTGAACAACCCCAGCTCCCTCGGCCGCTCCTCATAAGCCTTGTTCTCCAGACCCCTCACCAGCCTCGTTGCCCTTCTCTGGACTCTTAATAAGCCCTTCCTTGGCCTGTTACACAGCTGCAGTTTGAAGGTGATCCGAGTTAAGCATCCATGATACCAGACCCTGTTGGTGAAGCATGCATCAGAACAAACACAATCATCTTAAACCATCTCCACTTTCCAGTAGCTAAAGTGCCTCTGCTGGGAGGTCTGTCTCTAAGTCACAGCCAGACAGATTTCGCATTTACCTCTCTTATGTTTTTAGTAAAGCACCCCAAATACAGTAACCTCTACATATCCAAATACAGAACCTCCACAAAACAAGAAAACAAGATGATTTAACATCTCACTATTGCTAAAACACAGAGGTATTCCTGAAACATTTAGGAAACTCCAGAACCAACTTTTCTACTGGTCAGACACTGCTCAAACTCATTCTCCTTCCCCAGGAAAAAAAGGAAATAAATTTCTGCATTTAAATCTGCTTGTAAAATGTTTTAATGAGCAGCAGAATCAGTGCAAGAAAAGGGATGAGGTGCTATAGTCAGGACTGGGGCACTGGGAGCAGGAAGCAGGTCACTTGCTCACGGAATAGTACCTGGTAAATCACAGGTACAAGAGATGAGGTGGGTGAGGTGCTTGCCATTTCTCAAGGCAAAGCGTTGCTAACCAGTCAAGCTCGGGAATGAGTTTTTTACTATACAGAGCTATCTGCATCACCAGGGAAGTGAAAGTGAGCCTGTGTAACTAGGAATGTCCAAAGTGTCTTCAGCATTAAACTAAAGCAAACTGACTTCAGGGAGATTTAGGTTATTGGGACTCCCTTGGAAGAGGAAGTCAATGAGTAGAATAGGGTGGAGAAGCCTCATCACCAGTATAAATCGAACAGACACCACCCAAGACACTAATGTTCACAGCAAAATGGAATCCCTGGTGGGAGGATGGCTGTGGGATCTATCACTCCAGATGGATAAAAATAGAGAACTTTATAATTTAGCAAAAGTAATTTCATGAAATGGGAGAAGATTGCTCTCACCACACACACACCTCCCTCCTCAGTATTCCTTGTTTTTGCTTGGTGGTCATTTTGGCACTTAGGGGCTGCACAAGCCATTCAACCTAGCACAAGAGTAATTGTGTTCAAAATAAAAATACACGCTGCTGCAGAGTTAACAGGATGAACAACTCCCATGGGAGTCCAATACAGTCAAGACAGTGGAAGGGGTATCAGATGCAAACAGGATAGAGACTATCTGCCTTACAGACAGCACTGTTAATTGGTTCGGTTTGCACGGCACCCCCAGTCTCTGGGCATGGGTTTATAATCATCTGCCAGTCCAGCTGTTCATGATAGTGCCTTCCCTCCCCTGCCTGCCTACTTGCTTGAGATCTGCATCTGTGTGTCCTCATCATTGAGTACTTCCACTGCTGTAACCTGATGCACATTCAGGATGACTACAAAGCAGTGAATCAACTAGACCTTCTCCAGGAGACAGGAAGGGCTTATGAACACGTTAAGGGACCCAGCACATTTACCACTGTATCACAGTAGCTCCCTGGAAACTTGTGCAGATTAAGTATGAGGCAAGAAAGAGATGATTCGGTGAGCATCGTCAGTCAGGAAAGCTCTCTGCTGTATAGCAAAATACTGTACTGCACACCTGAGCTCCATGGGACTTTGGAAAGTCTGTAAACCTCTCCCAGAGACATAGTAGGAGATGATAGTGGTCCACATCGGAACACTCTCACCAGCTCCCAGCAAATCCCCTCTACCGCTAAAGGTACCTGGGCAGCGGCTCTGCGGCTGAGCTATAGGACACATACAAGGCATAGCAATGTTTCAGTTGTAAGACCACCTGTGTGGTGCCAGGAGTTGGACTCGATGATCCTTATAGATCCCTTCCAACTCGGAATATTCTATGATTCTATACTTTTTCAGAACTATGATGTTTAAAATCACAAAGTAGGTTTTTTGTTTTTTTAAACAGTTACTGAGCAGATGAGAGAGAAACTGAGTAGTTTATTTGACATTGTTGCAGACCACAGTATAATAGGACAAATTTGGATCACTTTGGCCAAAGCATACAGTCTTCGATGCTGTTTTACACCATAATAAGTAGTGGCCATACAAGGCAAACAGAAGTCAGCAAAAGCAACAGCTTAGTCATCATCTTTAAGCTTCTTGATCTTATACTTATGACGCTCGATTTCTTTCTGCAGTCGCTCTATCTCTTTCTTGTGGTGATCGATCTCTTCCTCATGGTGCTTCCTTAAGGCAGAGAGCTGCTCCCTCTCCTTCTCCCTGCAAGAAAGCACGGCACAAGATGCCCGGCAGCTCCCAGTCACGGCAGCACGCACCCGGGGTCAGCACAACGCTGTGGCGCCGTAGGGGGGGGGGG